>NC_135771.1:8172459-8389959 GCF_052425735.1 Oculina patagonica | reverse complement strand
AAACATACTCGACGCGTTGCCGTAAACATGTAAATGTAAAAGCTAATGTTAATTCATTCTACAGTTAATTTACATAATCTCGAAAAATGAAATGAAACTCGACATGAAACTTTACTGTCAATTGTATGAAAATCGTTTTCCAAGGTAGTATGAAAACGTTTTACAGCAAATGTTTAATTAACTGTCAAATTCATCTTTTAAACGCGAAATTGAAGTTAACAGACAGACTCTCATATTGAGCAAACCACATGAGGTAACTATTTCCCTTGGGACCAAGGATTAAATGCAACTTTTTCCAAAACAGTTACCTTATTACATGAAATTTTCGCGACACGTTAATTTCGCGATTTTGAGGTGCGCATATTTCGCGAAAGTTAAATTTCGCGATTTTGCGAAAATTTTGTATCTTGAATCACTTTAATTTCGCGTTTTTGAGTAAGACACAATTTACATTTCATTGGCAATATTATTTTAAATAAAACCTCTTCAAAGGAAAAATAACATCAAAATTAAAAAAAAACGCAAGGGCGGGACTAAGTCTCGGCAGTAGCAACAACAGAGCAGTTCTCGCAATGTCTACAAATAGGTCATACTTGTACGTGAGTTATTGTTCTTGAGTCCATTGACGACAACATCCATTTAGATTGATAATTCCTTCTTTCAGTGGTACTCAACTTATTTCTTCTTGATTATTGACACAATGTGAGTCACTTAATTTTCGCGTCATGTTATGTTCGCGACACTTATTGTTCGCGTCACTTTAATTTCGCGATTTTTTTGGAATCGCGAAATTCGCGAAATTAACGTGTCGCGAAAATTTCATGTAATAAGGTAATTGTGTTTCAAAACGCGAGCGAATGTTAATAACAGGATTCGTTTCCTTTTCCCAGTCTTCTCTCTTTTTTGCGTTATCCTTACAAAACTATTCTTTAACAACGCAAACTTTGTCCAGTACTCCTTTGGAGAGCTTCAGTGCACAGCCAGAGAATATATCTTTA
Organism: Oculina patagonica; assembly: GCF_052425735.1. Classification (NCBI taxonomy): domain Eukaryota; kingdom Metazoa; phylum Cnidaria; class Anthozoa; order Scleractinia; family Oculinidae; genus Oculina; species Oculina patagonica. The sequence continues at coordinate 8,388,961 of NC_135771.1, read as the reverse complement.
CTCTGGTTGGAGATCATTTTCACTGGTATGGTTGTTTTCTTGATCCATTTGTCCTCTGTAGGGTCATAGCATTCAACACTCAATTCACTTATTGAACTGTTATTTGTGCCACCCAGCACATAGAGTGTTCCCTTCAGACACACCATACTGGCACGTGCACGATAAACAGTCAAGCTTGCAATAGACTGCCATTCGTTTGTTGAAATATTGTACATCTCACATGCTGTCAACCACGATGCATAATATACCTCACCCTGTCTTCCCCCGGCAACAAAAATCTTTTCTTGAGTGGCCACACCAAAACCACAGCCTCTAGCTTGTTGCATATCTGCAATTTCCTGCCATTTGTTTTCCACTACGTCGAATCTCTCTGCTTTCGTAACGTATTTCGATTGCTGTGGCGGCATCCCACCGAGAACATACAGATGATTACCAGCCGCAACAACACAAGGGTCATGCCTGTAGCCCTCGTGAGATGACAGAACTGTCTGCCATGAACACGACCACGTATTGTATCTTTTGATAGTGGTCTTTTTCGTTGATGTGTCGACTTCAATAGCATAGATTTCTCCTTTAACGACAGTCACAGCAGAACCAGTGTACAGGTCCAAAGTAGACCAACCATTAAAAACGGGATCGTATCTCTCTGCCTTACCATAGTACCTGTAAGGAAAGGTGTACAACTGATCACAAAAGTTTAACATCTGGGTATCATAGTTGGTTTGATAGTTCCGATTCTCTGACAGCCCGTCTGCCAAACGCTTCCACTCATCTTTCTCCGGGAGATAACAAAAAGTGTATTTCCCTCCACAAGCTACAATGACACGTGTTTCAAGTCCTTTTCTCGGTGACTGAGGCAGATCATCGTCTTCACTTGCAAAGGTAGTCAGTTTTATAGCATCTGAGGCCAGCTTTAAAGAAGCAAAATTCTCACGCACGAGTTCATTTGTCACGACATGGAGTAAATAGTCACGCGATAGGAAAACCAGCCGTACGTGACGAAACAATTCTTCAAAAGTTGCTTTTCGCTCGCTCTTGTTTTGTTCAACCCACTTTAATATGATTTGAAAAACATCTTCTTCGAATGCAACAGAAATCTCATCATTTGAAATCCACCTCTCGACTTCCTTCGCTTCCAAGTTTAAGAATTCATCCATTTCTGCTACAGAGGCGAAGTTCGCGTGGATGAACTTCCTGCTGTTAGCGACGAGTTCGTCACACTGGTATTTCTCAGCGAAATAAAAGGTTGAAATACAGTTTGATCTGGTCATCTGTCCTTCTAGAAATCGCCCAGAAACGGTTTTCAAGCCCGGGATGAGCAGATAGTTCGCTGTAGCAATTAGATCTTCAGAATTCTCTTGTGTGATCTCGACACTTCCTGTGTAGATGAACTCCAAAACATCTTCCATTACAGACCCCGAAATCTCCTCGAACCGAGCAATTCCTTCTCGATTCTCTTTCATGTCGCTCTGAAGAAGCTTGTGAAAGAACGGGCTTGCTGCGGAGAGCACATTTCTATGAGCCTTGAACTCTTTCTCATCTTTAGTCACCAGAGTTACGTCGCATAAATGATCTTGTTTTCGCAGCATGTTGAGCCGCTTTGTCAATTCCACACAGAAAGCAGCTTGTTTGGCAGCAGAGATAGGCTGCAGATCTTCCATACTCCAGAGAATAACCTTATTACCGCGAAATATAGACTGCTTTTGAACCGTGTCGTTCAGAGATGTCGTCAAAAATCGAAAGCGGAAGAGGAAGAGGACACTGGGAACGAATTCAGAGTTGACGTCATCACGAGTGGATCTACCGGTATTTCTCAGTGTTTTATTTTTTTATTATTTTTTTGGTACCGCAAAATTAGAGAAATAAGCTCCCAAAATCTCTGACGCAAACATTCTTCCGAAAAAACGTCCTCCCGACTATGAGCTCATGGGCTTATAATTAGTTATAGCTCTTTGATAAGGAAACATACAACATAACTTTTCCGATTATAACTATTTATAAGTCCCTATTAATTGTAGAGCTTCGTTTATATTTTTCGTTGTTCAGCGACCTGTAATATTTGTTTCAGGGCTGTAGGTCCTGTTTTGGGTTTTATATCGTTTTTTTAGAGATTTTGGCCATTTGGTATTCTTGAAAGCAACAAAAACATTTCAGACAGTTTTCCGTCCAAATAGAAACCCAACGATTTTTGAAACGCAAATTTTCATCCGAAAATAACCCCCTTCCCTCCCCTCTCTCCCGTATATTGAGCCCACCCAAAAATAAGCCCACCTAAAAGGGACATTGAGCAAATATGAGTGCAAGGCGTATTTTTGGAATTTTACGGTGTTTTCTTCTATGACATTTACAGATTTATAAAGTAAAAACGAACACGGCTTTGAGGGTCTCAATGGGCTTAACCGTTAGCCGTAAAACGGCAAAAAATGTAACCGTTAGGCGTAAAAATTGGAAAATTTTAACCCTTAGCCGTAAATTATGTTAACCGTAAAAAATCGATCAGTAGTTAGATAATAAAACAGAATTGATCACTTCATCGTCCCAGAATGGTCTATTAAAGACCTAAAAAGTGTTTTTCATTAATGGAAATTAATTTTTGACTTTAAAAAACAATGGAAATTAATATTTAACTTCTGTTAACCGTAATGGCAATAATTAACCGTTAACCGTAACGGGGGGAAGGGGGGAGGAAACTTGTCCCAGGGACGTAACTCTTGAAAGGAAGCATCGAAGGTACTGGTTGTAGGAATTTTGATTCTCTCTGCAATTTATCTTTTGCTTTTATTAAGACATATGGACTTGTCTCACGTTCAGTACACATACGGACAATCAGACTGTCGGATTACATTAAAGAATTCGAAGCTAAAACTGACGTCCCATGCCGTAAATTTAAAACTTGAAGTAATTTTTAAAGATTGTTCGCGTGTGGCAAAGTAGCCTGCGAACACAGACGTATTTCCGGCTGTCGTTTCTCTCCGCCGAAAAGAAACGACAGCCGGAAATACGTCTGTGTTCGCAGGCTACGTGCAAAGCGTTCATCCGTTTTTTCGTTCCGTAGAAATAACGTACCTTGCAAGATGTGGTTAAATGCTGAAATTAAATCCTTCATTAAAAAAGATACGTTGAAACTACCGAAATTTCCATCAACCGACAAGAAACAAGTACTGTAGAGGGAAATATTTTGTTAACTGGTTTGCCACCAACCTTCTCCCGCCATGGTTGCCACGGTAAGAAAGCGCATACGGTCTAATGGTAAGTGCACTGGACTACGGATCGAGCCCGGGGGGTACTCCCTATAATGGCCTATACGGGGAGGCTCCGCCCGAAAGGGGTACCTTTTTCAGGCTTCAGGTATATAAAAGGGTAGGGATTTCACAAGTTTAGGTATACGAAAGGGTATGGAAATCTGTCATTTAGGTTTTTGAAAGCGCCTTTTATTCAAATATTTCGAACAGATGCAATTTATGGCTGTATTATTTCAATGTATTAAGCGCTACTTGAAAGTGAGAAGAAAACGCCATGTTTTTAGTCTATACCATGATTTTCAGGTATATGAAAGGGGTACCTTTTTTCATTAAATGGTATACGAAAGGGGTTCAATTTCTGGCAAAATGGTATATAAAAGGGTAAGGGGTAAGAGCTCGGGGCGGAGCCTCCCCGTACAAAACTTTTTTGGGTACCCCCCCCCCCCCGGGGGATCGAGCAGTCTGGGTTCGAGTCCTGCCTGGGGTCACTAACTTGTTCTTGGGCAAGACACTTTACTCTCATAGTGCCTGTCTCCACCCATGTGTATAAATGGGTACCGGCGAATCTGGGGTTAACCCTGCCATGGACTAGCATCCCATCCTGAAGCCCTGATGTAGACTTGCTTATTTTTATTTACGTTGCTAAAATGGATAATGGATAACCTTCACTATTCACTTCATTTCAAATGGAATCACTTTATTTTAACACGATGATTCTTACAGTGTAGAATCAAAGAAAGCTAAAATATGACTAAATTAAACATAACTGACATTACAATCCAATCTTATAAGTTTCTCTTTCATAAAAGGATAAAATTACGGCGCCATGAATGCTAAAACTGTTATATTTTCTCGCACGGTTTTGTTAATTAAATGTTTACACCATTTAAATCATCTTGCGTGTATTATCTTATAAGTTCACGCTTGATTTTTATAGTCCCCTCTTTTTTGTTCTCTTTGTCACGCAAACCTACGATCATTTTGCTTTGGTAGTGTACTAGAACACTTATTTACTTCTAAGACTTCGTGGCTCAGTTATTAGGACCATTCAAATCGATATTCAAACAACCAATCTCGTTTCCAGAGCCTTTGATCATCCAGTGTCACTGCCAAGGAGACGCGGAGGTTCTGGGAACGAGAATTGTGTGACACGTGACGATCTTGGACACAGCACACGCGAGGTTTAAAAAAGTTACGCTCATACTCGTACTGCTACTTTGAGCTGAAGGTCACTTAATATCATCGATCTGTCAGCAAGTAGTCACTTTCGAAATAATAGTGTTTGTAATTTGTATGAGAATTTACACATCTCTTAAATCAAAGAAAAAAGATTTTGAGTGAATTTGAATGATATAAAACTTACTTCTACTGTAAATTAATGTCGGAAAATGGTTAACTTGAAATGAAACTTTGCTTTAAAATCTATCAAAATCGTTAAACCGAGGTAGTAACGTTTACCATGTTTACAGCTCATCTTTAACTGTTAGCTTCCGGCATCTTTTTCATTTAAACATAACAATGCCAAACAACTGCGGGACTATTCTTTTAGTTTCACAACGTAAGCTTTGTCCAGTACTCCTTTGGAGAGTTTCAGTGCACACCCGGTGAATGTATCATCATTATCTTTGGAGATGCTTTTCACTGGAATGGTTGTCTTCTTAATCCATTTGTCCTCTGTAGCGTCATCATAGCATTCAACACTCAAATCATTTCGTGAAAAGCTCCATGTGCCACCCAGCACATAGAGTGTTCCCTTCAGAGAAACCATACTGCCCCATTCACGATTAACATTCAAGCTTGCAATTAACTGCCATTCGTTTCTTGAAATACTGTACATCTCACATGTTTTTGACATATATCTCTCTCTGTCTTTTCCTCCGGCAACAAAAATCTTTCCTTGAGTGGCCACACCAAAAGCACAGCCTCTCGCTTGTTGCATGTCAGTAATTTCCTCCCATTTGTTTTCCACAGTATCAAATCTCTCAGCTTTCGCAACGTATTCCCGTGTCTGTGGCTGCTTTCCACCGAAAACATACAGATGATTACCAGCTGCAACAACACAAGAGTCTTGCCTGCAGCCCTTGTGAGATGAAAGAACGGTCTGCCATGAACACAACTCCACATTGTATAATTTAATGGTGGATTTTTTCGTTGATGTGTCGACTTCAATAGCATAGATTTCTCCTTTAACGACAGTCACCACAGCAGAAGGGGCGGACAAGTCCAAAGAAGACCAGCCATTAAAAACGGGATCAAATCTCTCTGCTTTGCCGTAGTGAAAGGTGTACAACTGATCGCGAAAATTTATCATCTGGGTTTTACAGTTGCGATCCTCTGACAACCCATTTGGCAATCGTTTCCACTCGTCTTTCTCCGGGAGATAACAAAAAGTGTTTTTTCCCCCACAAGCTACAATGGCGCGTGTTTCAATCCCTTTTCTAGGCGGTCGCGGAAGATCACTTTCACTTGAACAGCTACTCAGCTTTATAGCATCTGAAACCAACCTTAAACACCCAAAATTCTTGTCACGACATCAAGCAAGTAGTCACGCGATATGAAAACCAGTTGCACGTGACGAAACAATTCTTCAAACGCTGATTTCCGATTGCTCGCGTCTTGTTCAACCCACTTTAATATGATTCTAAAAACATCTGCCTCGTCTGGAACAGAAATCTCGTCGCTCGAAATCCACCTCTCAACTTCCTTCGCTTCCAAGTTTAAGAATTCATCCATTTCCGCTACAGAGGCGAAGTTCGCGTGGATAAACTTCCTGCTGTTAGCGATAAGTTCGTCACACTGGTATTTCTCAGCGAAATACAAGGTTGAAATACAGTTTGATTTGATCATTTGTCCTTCTAGAAATCGCCCAGAAACTGTTTTCAAGCCAGGAATGAGAAGATAGTTCGCTGTAGCGATAAGATCTTTAGAGTTCTCTTGAGTGATCTCGACACTTCCTGTGTAGATGAACTGCAAAACATCTTCCATTACAGACCCCGAAATCTCTTCGAACCGAACAATTCCTTCTCGATTCTCTTTCATGTCGCTCTGAAGAAGCTTGTGAAAGAACGGGCTTGCTGCGGAAAGCACATTTCTATGAGCCCTGAACTCTTTGTCATCTTTCGTCACCAAAGTTACGTCGCATAAATGATCGTGTTTTCGCTGCATGTTGAGCTGCTTCGCCAATTCTACACAGAATGAAGCTTGTTCGGCAGCAGAGATAGGCTGTAGATCTCCCATACTCCAGTGAATAGCCTTATTACCGTAATATATAGACTCCTTTTGAACTGTCTCGCTCAGGCTAGATATCATCAAAATCGATAGCGGAAGAGGAAGAGGACACTGGGAACTAATCCAGAGATGACGTCATCAGGAGTAGCCCTCCTGATGAGATACCTTCTCTTCTCGAACTTTCGCTTCAATTTCTCCATCTAATTTTAAGCGGCTAGACGGTTTGAGCCTAAATTTTCACTATTCTTTGGAGTATACGACTATTCTTTGGAGCATGGAAGATCTACAGCCTATCTATGTTACAGAGCAAGCTGCTTTCTGTGTTGAATTGACAAAGCGGCTCAACATGCAGCGAAAACAAGATCATTTGTGCGACGTAACTTTGGTGACGAAAGATGAGAAAGAGTTCAAGGCTCACAGAAATGTGCTCTCCGCAGCAAGCCCGTTCTTTCACAAGCTTCTTCAGAGCGACATGAAAGAGAATCGAGACGGAATAGTGCGGTTCGAAGAGATTTCGGGGTCTGTAATGGAAGATGTTTTGCAGTTCATCTACACAGGAAGTGTCGAGATCACTCAGGAGAATTCTGAAGATCTTGTTGCTACAGCTAACTATCTGCTCATTCCTGGCTTGAAAACGGTTTCTGGCCGATTTTTAGAAGGACAAATATCCCAATCAAACTGTATTTCAACCTTTTATTTCGCTGAGAAATATCAGTGTGACGAACTTTTGGCCAACACCAGGAAGTTCATCCACGCAAACTTCGTCTCTGTAGCAGAAATGGATGAATTCTTAAACTTGGAAGCGAAGGAAGTCGAGAGGTGGATTTCAAGTGATGAGATTTCTGTTGCAGTCGAAGCCGATGTTTTTCAAATCATATTAAAGTGGTTTGAACACAACAAGAGTGAGCGAAAGGCAACGTTCGAAGAATTGTTTCGTCACGTACGGCTGGTTTTCCTATCGCGTGACTATTTGCTTGATGTCGTGACAAATGAACTCGTGCGTGAGAATTCTGGTTGTTACAGGCTGACCTCAGATGCTATAAAGCTGACTACCTTTGCAAGTGAAGATGATGATCTGCCGCAGTTACCGAGAAAGGGGCTTGAAACACGCGCCATTGTAGCTTGTGGTGGGAAATACACTTTTTGTTATCTCCCAGAGAAAGATGAGTGGAAGCGCTTGCCAGACGGGTTGTCAGAGAAAAACCAGAAAACCCAGACGATGAAATTCCGTGATCAGTTGTACACCTTCCCTCAATATGGTAAGGCAGAGCGATATGATCCCGTTTTCAATGGCTGGGCTACTTTGGACTTGTCCACAAATTCTGCTATGGTGGCTGTCGTTAGAGGAGAAATCTATGCCATTGAAGTCGAGATTGAAGACGACACATCAACGATCAAAAGGTACAGTGTGGAGTTGTGTTCATGGCAGACAGTTTTGTCATCTCACGAGGGCTGTAGAGAAGAGGCTTGTGTTGTTGCGGCTGGTAATTGTTTTTATGTTCTCGGTGGCAAGCCGTCACAGGAGTCGAAGTACGTTACGAAAGCAGAGAGATTCGACACCGTGGAAAACAAATGGGAGGAAATTGCAGACATGCAACAAGAGAGAGGCGAGGCTTTTGGTGTGGCTACCCAAGGAAAGATTTTTGTTGCTGGAGGAAGACATAGCGTGGGACTGTGGGCAATGTGGTTGACAACATGTGAGATGTACAATGTCTCTACAAACGAATGGCAGTTTATTGGAAGTTTGAATGGTGGTCGCCTCTATGGTAGTATGGTGTGTCTGAACAAAAAACTCTATGTGTTGGGTGGCACAAGAGACTCTCAAAGCGGATTGAGTGTTGAATGTTATGACCATACAGAGGACAAGTGGATCGATGTGACAACCATACCAGTGAAAGTGATCTCCAACCAAAGTGAAGATACATTCACTTGCTGTGTACTGAAGCTCTCCAAAGGAGTACTGGATAAACTTTGGATTGTCGAGGAAGACGATATGGGTTTCGGTTTATTTGACTAGCATCACTGATATTTGTGCCGGCATCACCAAAATACGCACCGTAATCACCGACATTTGTACAACCTGTACAACCAAACTGTAGGAGCCACTCATCCTGAAACCCCTTGAATAGCCCTTACATGTTTCGTCAGATTAGTTAATTTCACCCCCAAGCATCACTTTCAAAGTGTAAATTCATAAATTTTAACATAAACGAGTTCCCGAAGAAGCAGAAACCAGTTGAATACCCACAGTGAGGCTTGGGGATGAATTATATTTTGAGCAACAGACATAATCATAGATAAGGCCTATTGCAAAATTATGAGAAACCTGTTAAGAAAATTATTGTACATAGCAGCGAAGGATGAAAAAGGGCGTGCATTTGTTCCTCTAAACTTATACACTGCAGTCATGAGACTTTATAGTGTTTTACCGTACCCTACTGTCCTGATATCCTACGATATCAAGTCACTGACCTGATATGCCACGATATCACGGTCACTTTGAAGTAAAGTAGTATTACTGTACGATGAATTGAAAAGAGGTTTTACCAATAAAACAGAACTTCGTAATTTAAATTTAGCGGTGTTAAGCGGTCGTAAAAAGAGAAAAACTTTCCCGCCAAAACTAAACTTGAGCGCGCTCGCCAATTGCGTGATGTTTGCCGACGAGTACTGAGACATTCAGACTGAAATAATGGAGTCGGAATTTCCAAATTTTTCGCTTAATTTTGATTTTAAAAATTTAGAGAATGAAACTCTAAACAAACGAGTGGAAAAAAAGGCAGAAGAAGAACTTGATAAAAGTGTTGAAGACCAAGTCAACACAACACCGCCGACCGGTTAGCTCAGTTGGTAGAGCGACGGACTACAGTGCGGGAGGTCTCGGGCTCGAGTCCCAGACGGACCAACACTCAGGGTCTTAAAATAACTGAGGAGAATATGCTGCCTTTGCATTTACATCTGCAAATGGTTAGATATTCTAGTCTTCTCTGATAAGGACGATAAACCGTAGGCCCCGTCTCCTGCATCTTCAGTATTATGGTCAGCAGGGGACGTAAAAGAACCCACACACTTATCGTAAAGAGTAGCGCATGGAGTTCCCGGTGTTGTGGTCTGGTCTTTGCCCGTTGTACTGTGCTTACTGTGAAATGCTCGGAGATATTAGCTATATAAGCTACTCTTCAAATCCGAGGGTAAACAAAGTAATGATGATGATCTGCAGTACGTACCTTGCAAGCATGGCTTCAACAGAGCGATAAATATAACCGGATTTTTGGCTGAATTTGAGTACGGTAAATACCTAATCGTACCTTTTTGGTACGCTTCGGTAGCATATCAGGCGAGTTTGGTCGAGCCATGCATGGTTCGTATTTTGGCGAGACGCAGTCGAGCCAAAATATCCATGGCGAGACCAAACGAAAAGGTATAATTATAACCCACCGATTAATTTTCGCGCGCGCTCATTGGACAAAACACATCACGTGGTACAAAATCGGACGACGGGTATCAGACAATAGTGTCCGTCCGAGGAAACTGCCCGGATGGATAGTGCCCGCCCGTGAAATTTTTTGTTAACAAGCGTGCCTGCAGACAAAAAAAAAACAAATTCACTGCGCATGCATTTAGCGGGTTTCTTGTCTGGTTTTGTTTCGTTTGTTAAATTTTGGCTTTCAATTGAGTGTTTTATCCTGAAAAGTAAAAAATAATTCACGATGCCGTTTTCGAATAGGCGCGCGGAAGAAAATTTAGTTGTGAGCAATAAAAACGATATAGTGTTCATCCATAGAGAGACACTATTTTAACAATGGAGTGTTTCTGTCGAGGAACAAAAACTAGCATATTAGCCCTCGAAGCTTCGCTTCTCGGGCTAATATTTGTTTTAAGAACATCAAATTTCCGCGGGGCAACTATCAGACCGATAGTTCCGAGACAGAAACACTCTATTGTCTATTGTCTTTATTCTACAAAGCGGATTCAGAGCCACCTTAAATTTTCAAAATTTTAACGTGGCTCTCAAACCGCTTCGTAGTATTTTTTTAACTTTGCAGAAAGTTGTATCTAAACATGCTGATCAATGTTCCATAATAAAAAATGGAGGTCACCGAGCTCGTTTTTGAGTTGTAAGCACTTAGAACCAAAATTAAGGGTGTTTTTAACAAGTTATACTGTTGCTATAGTAACCAGTGACGTCATGAAAATAACTACAAAATATTCACCAATCATTGGGCATTAATTTGACACCAATATTGTAGCATCAATTGATAAAGATTTGTAGTACTGACCCGTCAAAGTATAAGAGCTGAAAAGTGCTGGAAACCGTTACCAGCCACCTTAATACAAAGACAAAACATTTCTCAAAGGGGAGAGCGCGAACGGGACGCAAGAACCCATGCGAGGCGCTTTCCAACAATTATGTATATAAGCTATATAATATGTGTACAACGGACAAGAAATAATATTTACAACAATAAAAGGATTTAAAAGCTATAAAATGCAAGGAGGAAACGTTTTAAACATCCGAGTGACTTTAAACTTTTAGCGCGATTCTTATATTTATTATTCTTTTATAGTTTCAATTTTTGCCCTTTCTTTTAATTGGTCACGCATACTTGCGTTTATTGTTTGCTTTGGTAGTGTACAATAACACTTACGTAATTTTAAGTCCTCGTGGTTCAGTTCTTGGGGACATTTAAAGGGACTATGTCACAGGGATTTCGCAGATTTTTGGCCTAAACTGTTCTGAAATTAGTGGTAGGCAACCTAACCCTAAATAAACATTATCTTTCAACATCTAAAAGAATCTGTGATTTTAATTTGCGGGTAGAAACCAAGATACGGCTATAAATATCGATATTTCGAAGACGCACGGAAATAACTTGAAAACGTTTGCCTAATTTTTTCAAATTGCAATCCGTTTCCATCCGAGTCATTCTCAGTCAAAGATGCTCGTTAACAGTTTCAGTGCTCTAATATAGCAATTTTGTAATAAAAATGGACTATTACTTTTAGGTTTCCTTCGACACAAATATAAATTCGGGCGGTTCAAACATCTGGTAAAATCCGTGACATAGTCCCTTTAAATCAATATTCAAACAACCAATCTCGTTCCCAGAGCCCTTGATCCTCCTTGTTACTGACAAGTAGACGCGGAGTTTCTGGGAACGAGAATGGTGTGACACGTGACGATCTTGAGCACGCGCGCTAGCATTGAAAAAAGTCACACTTGTGTATACTCGCACCTTCGATCCGCTGTCGGTAAGTAAACATTTAAGAAATAGTAGTGTTTTTATGGAAATTCAACATCTCTTAAACCTGATCGCTGAAGCCCTGGCCAAACGGTAACCACCCTGTAAATCTTTGTGTTATAATCGCGAGTTGAACTTGCGTACAAACTTGCGTCGGCTGGCCAAACGGAATCGCCAGTTTACTCACAACTGCACGCAACTCGTCAAAAAAGCCATTTCGATGCTACTGCGCGCGCTGCAATTCAGTACTTGACAGTACAAGACTTGCGTTGACTTTCGCTGGTTGGCCAAACGGTGAAAACTTGGTGCAAATTTGATCACCAAAGTGAACGCAAGTCAGCACAAGTGCACAAAAGTCCTGTTCAAACGGAGACGCAAGTAGGTGCAAGTTGTCAACTTGCGTCTCCGTTTGGCCAGGCCTTAAGGTAGCTACCAAAAGATTCTAGTTGAGTGAGACTGAATGATGTAAAACATACTCGAAAAACGATGCTGTAAATTTGTTAATGTTAATGCTAATGTTAATTCATTCTGCAGTAAATTTACATAATCTCGAAAAATGAAATAAAACTTGAAATGAAACTTTACTGTAAATGTATGAAAATCGCTTTCCAAGGTACGGTTTACAGCAAATCTAACTGACAGCTTCATCTTTCAAACGCAAAATTGAAGTTAACAGATTGGTTCTCACATTGAGTAAACCATGCACATAACTGTTTCCCTTGGGACCAAGGATTAAATGTTTTTTTTGTAAAAACAGTTCCAGTATTTTCGTGAACAAAGACGGACCGAAATATTAAGGGCAGGATACGTTTCCTTTTTCCAGTCTCTCTTTTTTTTGCTTTTTAAACACAAAACTATTCTTTAACAACGCAAACTTTGTTCAGTACTCCTTTAGAGAGCTTCAGTACACAACCAGAGAATGTATCCGTACTTTGCTTGGAGATCACTTTCACTGGTATGGTTGTTTTGATGTTTCAACTGTCCCCTTTCCCACTAGGTTCATGGCATTCAACACTCAGTTCACTTTGCGAACTGTTATTTGTGCCACCCAGCACATAGACTTTACCCTTCAGACACACCATACTGGCCAATACACGATTAACTTTCAAGCTTGCAATAGACTGCCATTTGTTTGTTGAAATATTGTACACCTCGCATGTTGTCAACTGTGCCCACCATATCCCGTCCTTTCTTCCCCCGGCAACAAAAATCTTTCCTTGAGTGGCCACACCAAAAGCCCCGCCTCTTGCTTGTTGCATGTCTGCAATGTTCTCCCATTTGTTTTCCACAGTGTCGAATTTCTCTGCTTTCGTAACGTATCCTGTATGTGGCTGCATCCCACCGAGAACATAAAGATGATTACCAGCCGCAACAACACAGGAGTCTTGCCTGCAGCCCTCGTGAGAGAACAGAACTGTCTGCCATGAACACGACCACGTATTGTATCTTTTCATAGTGGTCAATTTCGTTGATGTGTCGACTTCAATTGCATAGATTTCTCCTTTAACGACAGTCACAGCAGAACTAGTGTACAGGTCCAAAGTAGACCAACCATTAAAAACGGGATCGTATCTCTCTGCATTAGCATATTTAGAAAAAGGTGTACAACTGATCACGGAATTTCATCATCTGGGTTCCCTGGTTTTTCTCTGACAGCCCGCCTGCCAAACGCTTCCACTCATCTTTCTCTGGGAGATAACAAAAAGTATATTTCCCACCACAAGCTACAATGACGCGAGTTTCAAGCCCTTTTCTCGGTGACTGCACCAGATCATCATCTTCACTTGCAAAGGTAGTCAGTTTTATAGCATCTGAGGTCAGCTTAAAGCAAACAGAATTCTCACGCACGAGTTCATTTGTCACGACATAAAGTAAATAGTCACGCGATAGGAATACCAGCCGAACGTGACGAAACAATTCTTCAAAAGCTGCTTTTCGCTCGCTTTTGTTTTGTTCAACCCACTTTAATATGATTCGAAAAACATCTTCTTCGAATGCAACAGAAATCTCATCACTTGAAATCCATCTCTCGACTTCCTTCGCTTCCAAGTTTAAGAATTCATCCATTTCTGCTACAGAGGCGAAGTTCGCGTGGATGAACTTCCTGCTGTTAGCGATAAGTTCGTCACACTGGTATTTCTCAGCGAAATAAAAGGTTGAAATGCAGTTTGATCTGGTCATCTGTCCTTCTAGGAATCTCCCAGAAACGGTTTTCAAGCCCGGGATGAGAAGGTAGTCCGCTGTAGCAATTAGATCTTCAGAATTCTCTTGAGTGATCTCGACACTTCCTGTGTAGATGAACTCCAAAACATCTTCCATTACAGACCCCAAAATCTCTTCGAACCGAGCAATTCCTTCTCGATTCTCTTTCATGTCGCTCTGAAGAAGCTTGTGAAAGAACGGGCTTGCTGCGGAAAGCACATTTCTATGAGCCTTGAACTCTTTCTCATCTTTCGTCACCAAAGTTACGTCGCATAAATGATCTTGTTTTCGCTGCATGTTGAGCCGCTTCGTCAATTCCACACAGAAAGCAGCTTGTTTGGCAGCAGATATAGGCTGCAGATCTTCCATACCCCAGAGAATAGCCTTATTTCCGTGAAATATAGACTCCTTTTGAACCGTCTCGTTGAGATGCCGAAATCGAAAGCGGAAGAGGAAGAGAACACTGGGAACGAATTCACCGATGACGTCATCACTAGTGTTTCCATTCTCGTCCCCAGAGCCGCTAACCTGAGTATCAGGCCTTCCTAAGGGGAGGGGGGAGGGTAAGGAAGGAAAGAGGAGAGGAAGGCCTGACACAAACGCTTTGATTGGGTCATGTCGAACATCCAGATTCTGGATGTGGCGCTGATTGGGTAATTCACAATGGGCCCTGACGTCACACCACCGGAAATAAAAATTTCATAACGGCGTCTTCTATGAACTGATGTCCACGGGAACGAACGGTGAACGAAAACTTCGCTCGACGTTTTTCAGTGTATTTATGGAAGGCGACGACTTCAAAACGGCTCTTGAAGGCGCTCTACAGTTTTTCCTGGAATTAGACGTAATAGAGGACAGAAGTTATGCCTCGAAAGCTGCTTGTGAAACGGAAAGACGTCCTCGGAGTTTTAGCAAAATAAAGGTGACGGGCCTAACACGTCTCCTACGTTTGTGACATTTGTACCCTTGCCGTTCTGTGTTAAATTCGGTTTTTCGACGTAATTTGCTTCTCACTTCTTTCTGAGGGGCACAGTTTTATTTGGAGAGCCGTAAGATTGTGGCCAAGGAAATGTCTGGAGGTCATTTCATTTATAATAGTCTGCGCTGCGTGGTTTCCTGTTTATTTCATGTTTTGCTAGTTTAGTTTGTTTTTGCTCAATTGTATTTGTAAGATATGCTTTAAACTCTCGAAATTTTCGCCGTGGAAGGACAGGATATATGTTCCGTGAAAATGCCGGGATCGGTATTTAAAATAAATACTGTTGCAAGATGTATTGTGTCTTATCACTTATATCTACCACCGGCTTCACAAGTGACAACCGGATATGAATTTGATTGGTTGACGCTTATCACGCCGTGAGGGGGTGGAAAACTGGAATAAAAGCGTCTGTGTCAGGCTTTTCTTTCCTTTCGCGCTTCTACCCTTTCTCCCTTCCCCTTTAGAAAAGCCTGATACTCAGGCTACAGAGCCGCTTGTTCCTCTTAGCCGGTTGAGCCTGGGGCACAAAATACATACATTTAAACACGAATTTTGCCTTAGCTAAAATAAGCCAGTTTCTTTCGAGAAATAAACATGTTAAAAATATATGTTAAAAAATAATTTTAATAATAACAACATTATTATCTCCGTTATCTACTTACACATTAAAATAATATAAAAATACAAGTTCACTACGTCTATTCCTCCCCCCCCGGGAAAAAGTGGCCAGCTGTAATGAAGTCGTTTTATGATGTCGAAGATTTTATAATCTCTGGTAATGAGTTCCATGTGTCTCTGGAGACACATGATTTTTATTGGCTGAATTTTCAACAAAGAAAATTTAAATCTTTGTTCTTCGTGCCCCAGGCTCAATCGGCTAAGAAGAACACTTAGAGTCTCTGGGGATGAGAATGCCAACAAGCGCGAGTGGAATAATTACTGAGGCGTACACCTGTGGTCCATGGGATATGAGCTCATATAACACCGCCTGTAAACCAATTAAAACTCAGGAATTGCAATATACCGTGGCTACAATGGATTTTAATGATGTTTATTAAATAACATTATATAGTGCTCCCTCAGTTATGTATACAGCTACTTACAGCAAGGCGCCCAAAAGTGTGACCACTTTTAATTTATTCACATTCTTTCGTGCAGATTTAATCCAATCAGAAGACAACTGCAAGCTATCTACGGCTTTTGATTGGTTTAAATCTGCACGAAAGAATGCGAATAAATTAAAAGTGGTCACACTTTTGGGCGCCTTGCTGTAACTGTACTCAGTCATTGCTTGCAAAAGCATGGAGAGTGACTATCGGGCTTTGAAGCAAAATGTGTCTGAACAGCTGGAGGACATAAACAGACTGCTGATCCAGTCTCTTGGAAAATAACTGCACCTCTCTCACCCTGGTATTTAAAAAAAAATCAGCACCCGTTACGTAGCTCCTTTAAGAAAATAGAAAATAGTTGTTAAAAATTACTGTGACTCAGTCCCTTTAATGTAAGGAATGGAACGTCTGTAAACTCCTAACCTGAAACTCGCGTTAATATTCGCGGATAACCGTTTATTCATTACGTTGATGAACTTGCACACTACTCACTGTGACTTGTAAATATATTTTGTAAAACAATCTTTTAACGTGAAGTAATTTTCAAAGATTGTTCGCATGCAAAGTATTCATCCGTTTCTCTGTTCTGTAGAAATAACTTGCCTTTCAAGATGTATTACATGCTGTAATAAAATCCTTCAATGAAAAAAGAGGGGGCGCTTTCCATTTACATGGAATTTTCGGTGAGATTTTTTCGACAAATGGAACAGTGCATTTTTTATCATCACATAAACGGAATGGAAAGAAGCTGTTCCTTTTGAAAATTCCATTATGAGAACACTGCGATGAGCCTGGGTCCAAAAAAAACCATGCATGGCGATCGAGGGTGAAACTTCTCTACCTTATCCTCCTTCTTCATGTGGCCGTGAAAAAAGTTCAAGGGAAAAACACTAGCTCTTTGAAAAGAAACGCTCTCTATCTACACTCGACAGGAATTTTTGGATAAATTTGATCGATTCAACGGGTAAATTTTAGCGTTCAAATGTCAATTGCTGACCTTGCTTTGCCAACGAACGGTCTGGTTGTAACAAACGGAACAGTAAATTTCCGGTCAATCCGGGAGAAACGGGGAAAGAGGGATACCTCTGAAGGTATTCTTTTTTTTCGAAAATTTTTCAATGGAAAGGCCCGTTCCATTAAATTTCCAACCGAAATAACCGGTTTTTCCATACAAATGGAAAGTGCTCAGGTTGTAAATAAATTTCTATCAGCCAACAAGAAAAACGTGTAGAGGGAAAGAATTTGAAAGCAGGGTGACCAGCCTGCTCCACCCACGGTTGCTGGAGAGGCGCGGTGTCTTAATGGTTAGTATCCTGTGGCACTTTTCACTTACATGGAACTTTCGGTGAGAATTTTTCCTCAAATGGAACAGTTCAAATCTTCCCATCACGTTAACGGAACGAAAAGAATCTGTTCCTTTTGAAAATTCCCGTTTTGATAGAACTGCAAAGAGGCTCCGGATCAAGCGGTCTGGATTCGAGCCCTGGCCGGTGTCATTGTGTCGTGTTCTTGGGCAAGACACAACTCACTGTGAATCTGGGGGTTAAGCCTGCCATGGACTAGCATCGCATCGTGAACAGAGCCGGGTTAAGCACCGGCGTTTTGAGACACTTTGAACGATGCAGATTTTGCTGGTTAATTTTGTTTTACGTTGCTGAGCAGGTTTTGTAAGGAAAGTGATAGTGATCCCGGGCGAGGGAACCTTGCAAGCCACGATTTCAAGATACTAGTATTCTTTGTTTAAGTACAGTGGAACCTCGATCTAACGAACCTCTATCTAACGAAGTCCTCGATATAACCAACTATATTCTTCGCCCTAGTAATAGTAAAACATATGGAAAAGAACCTTCATACAACGAAACCTCGCTCGTTATAGCGAACATATTTGCCAGTCCCTTGGCCCTTCGTTATATCCAGGTTCCACTGTATATGAATTTCCTGGACGATTCGCTTGGTTTCAAATCCAATTACTTTATTTTAACATGGTGTTTCTTTCAGTTAAGAATCTTGATAAGCTTAAATATGACTAAGCTAAACTATACCTAACAATCCAACAACAAAAATAATACAATGGCGAAAATTCGCAGCTACCAACTGTTCGCCATGAAAGTTCTGGCTTACAACTTTTGTTGTAAGTTTGTCTTACATGAAAAACAAACACTACAGCTCCGCTATACATATTAGAACTTTATAACTTCTCACACGATTTTTGTTAACTTCTCGTGCAATTTTTAACATCTTACGTGACATTTTAGCTTCTAACTTAATTTTCTAACTTCTTGCGTGATTTTTATAGCCTCGATTTTTTGCTATTTTTTTCTCACGCAAGCATACAATCGTTGTTTGGTTTGGCAGTGTACTGTAACAGTTATTCACTTCTATATGTTCGTGGTTATGTAATTAGGGGAGATAAATCGCTATTTAAAAACCAGTCTCGTTTCCAGAGCCCTTGACCCTCCCTGCCGCTGACAAGTAGACCCGGAGGTTCTGGGAACGAGAAAAGTGTGACACGTGATGATGTTGGGCACGCGCGCTAGGTTTAAAAAGAATCACGCTCATACAATAGTCCTACTGCTACTTCGAGCTGAAGGTCACTTGACCAATCTGTCGGTGAGTAGACACTTTCGAAATAATAGTGTTTGTCAATTTTATGGGAAATTATTTAACATCTCTTAAATCATTTTGAGTGAATTTGAATGATGTAAAACATACTCGAAACGACGCGGTAAATATGTTCATTCATTCTACTGTAAATTTATGTCGAAAAATGGTAAACTTGAAAGGAATCTTTGCTGTAAAATGTATGAAAATCGTTAAACCAACGAAGTAGCGTTTACAGATCTTCAACTGTCAGCTTCATCAGTCAAGCGCTAAACTGAAGCTAATAAACAGACTCTGCATAGACGACAACCGTTTCCTTGAGACCAAGCATCAAATGTAAAGTGTTAAACAATTATTGTGTGGAAAACACAAAAACGCAAGCCAACAGGTCAAGTTATGAACGACTGGATTCATTTCCTCTTCCGTCTCTTCCCAGTCTGCTCTCGTTTTCCTATTTTCCTCACAATCTGCAATTATTTTTCAGATCGAAGTGATCAAATATAACCGTTCCAAACAGCTGCGGGACTATTCTTTTAGTTTAACAATGTGAGCTTTGTCCAGCACTCCTTTGGAGAGTTTCAGTGCACACCCGGTGAATGTATCTTTACTTTCTTCGGAGATCGTTTTCACTGGTATGGTTGTCTTCTGGATCCACTTGTCCTCTGTAGGGTCACAGCATTCAAGAATCAATTCACTTGGTGAACTGTTATTTGTGCCACCCAGCACATAGAGTGTACCCTTCAGACACACCATACTGGCCCACGCACGACACACATTTAACCTTTAATATGCTGAAATTATTCCTAAAAACGCGTTTCTTTAACCGTTTATCGATTTTCTTGGCTCTACGGTCCAAAAGTTCTCTAAATTTGCTAAAAATGCACTTTCTGACAATGCAGGAAGATTTTGATGAAATTTCCATGTAAAAATGTACAATTTTTTTTTTTTTTTTTTTTGCTGAACCGTTCCGATTTTTTCTTTGCTCCTTTCCTTTTCGTTTTTCTCTGCTTTCTTATTCTCTCTATCTTTTACTCTGTGCACCCCTTCTACTGGCCTGAAAAGTTTTGATCTGAATCAATGGAAAACCCTGGAAAGGAGATCATGATCAAGTACGGGTATTTTGGCCTGTTTTAGCACCAATTTTACACCAAAAACTGATCGCGTTTTTTTCGATTAGCTCTGTCGGAATTCAGTCAATATTGAAGATGGACAGTCCTGTGGAAAGATCTATCCCAGCTCTATAAGATGCAAATCACAAAAATCTGCTGACGTGTAAATTGGTGACGTCATAAGTGGCAGAATGGCCATTCCTCCAAATCCCGGAATAATCCGCGCTAAGCATGTTAAGGGTTAAGCTTGCAATAGACTGTCATTCGTTTGTTGAAATATTGTACATCTCACATGCTGTCAACCATGACGCCCACCCTCCCACACTCTGTCTCCCCCCTGCAACATAAATCTTTCCTTGAGTGGCCACACCAAAAGCACAGCCTCTTGCTTGTTGCATGTCTGCGATTTCTTCCCATTTGTTTTCCACAGTATCAAATCTCTCATTTTTCGCAATGTATTCCCGTGTCTGTGGCGGCCTCCCACCGAGAACATACAGATGATTACCAGCTGCAACAACACAAGACTGCTCCCTGCAGCCCTCATGAGATGAGAAAACTGTCTGCCATGAACAGCCCGGCACAGTTATCAGATTTGATAATCACGGCCAAAACAAACCATTAGCCAATCAACCCCCAAGTTTGAGCTCATGTGACATGTTATCATGGCAACAGTTCTCATTTTAATATGGCGGCCATTTCAAGAAAGCTTGTTTATACGGCTCTCAGTTAAATGCGATTCAAATTGTGCACTAAATTAAAGATAAAAAAGTCTAGATTTGAATGTCCATTTGGCCGCATGCATTTACGTTTAAATTCTTGTCGAAAATAACAGACAAAGCATATTTAGATTAGGTCATCGAACGCGCGCGGTCTTAGATCTTAGCTTTCCGGACATCCGGAGTTTATTAGCTTTTATTGTATTCCCCTTGCTTGTAAAATAGTATTTCTCCAAATTTGTTGAGACTTTTGAATTTGTGCAAGTGTACTGGTACACCAATATAACCGTGAATGCCTTTATTTGAAGCAATTTCATCACCAACGCTGCTAATATTTATTAACTAAGACAAGAACGAAACCGATACAAAGGTAGAGAAATAAAAGATGCGTTGTTTATTGAGTTCATACTCAGAACTTCTTCGTCGCAGTGCCTTCGGCGGTCAGTTGCTTTGATGATCTGTTGAATAAAGAAATATTTGGGTTAATAAGCGTGACAAGAAGAAAGAGAAAAAATATACCGTCTACCGCAGTCACGCGCTTCGAATTTACATAACAATTGTTCGGAGCCGATATGTTGAAGATTGAAAAGTAGATGTGTATTCTACTCGCTATGAAAGCGTGTTGCGCGAAGAATAAGTTGAACAGATCTGTTACTCGTTCTGTAAGCGGATTGCATGAAGGAAATATGTTGAACAGATGTGTATTACTCGTTCTGAAAGCGTGTATAACAAACAAAATAAAGCCCGCTCATTACAAATTCAAAGACTTTGTGACTACGTGCCGCGATAACAATTGCTCATAATACTTCGCTAATTTCACTGTCTACCACTAAACGACTGTAGCCGGTACCACTTCGCCCTCTAAACATAAGCAGTAAAGAAACAAACGAACGATTTTCTAGATCTGTATGCAAAATGAAAGAGATAAATATACCGTCTACCGCAGTAACGCAGTTCATGATATTACATAACAACATTCATATTGTTCGAAGGATATGTCCAAGATTGGAAAGTAGATGTGTAGTAGTCGTTCTGAAAGCGTGTTGCGCGATGGTTTAGTCGAATAAACAGATAAATGTGTATTACTCGCTCTGTAAGCGGGTTGCGCGAAGGATTAGGGCGAACTGAAAGCGTGTTTAACAAACAAAATAAAGCCCGCTAAAATTCCAATGCGCATACAGCGGCCATACTCTAAGCACTCATAAATTCAAAGACTTCGAGACTGCGTGCCGCGATAGTGTTGCTCATACTTCGCTGATTTCACTGTCAACCACAAAAGGACTACGGACGGTAGCACTAAGCCCTCCAAACATAAGCAGTAAAGAAACAAACGAACGATTTTCTTTATGCGAAAATCCATTATTTAGCCACTTAAGTCTACTCATTCTATAGAACGTACACTAGAAACACAAACAATTAAACATGGCGGACAGTAGAGGAATCAGAGAGCAAATCACAAAACCATAGTGCCCTCGTACAATTCTTTGTGCCCTCGGATGAGCAAGCGATAAATCGAAAGAAGGATAACTGAAGAACACAGCATTTTTTCTACGTGTTCCACAAAAATGCGCAACTGACTTAAAATTGACGGCAAAGAATATAAACATATCTGGAATGAACTGTCATCCTCGAGCGATCTCTTCAAATCGTCAAACAAATACCCGCACAACTCACCACCGATGCTCGCCATTTTATGCACTTTTGAAGTTCATCTTTCTCTCAAGGTCATCGCGTAGAACTATGGGTAGAACACACGAACACAACCGAAAAATAGACGAACAAACGAGATATCCTCCGAAATCTCCCCGAGTTACGAAATGGCGCCATGTTGTGACGTCACGAGGTTATCAAATCTGATAACTGAACACTGTTCAACATTGTATCTTAGAATAGTAGATTTTTGGGTGCGTGTGTCGACTTCAATAGCATAGATTACTCCTTTGACGACAGTTACCATAGCAGAAGAGGTGGGCAAACTTAAGTCCAAAGTAGACCAGCCATTAAATACGGGATCGTATCTTTCTGCCTTACCACGGTGAAAGGTGTACAACTTATCGTGGAAGTTTATCATCTTGGTTTGGTAGTTTCGATTCTCTGACAACCCGTCTGCCAAACGCTTCCACTCATCTTTCTCTGGGAGATAACAGAAAGTGTATTTCCCTCCACAAGCTACAATGACATGTGTTTCAAGCCCTTTTCTCGGCGACTGCGGCAGGTCATCATTATCACTCGTACAGCTACTCAGCTTTATAAATGATCTTGTTTTCGCTGCATGTTGAGCCGCTTTGTCAATTCCACACAGAATGACACTTGCTCGGCAGCAGAGATAGGTTGCAGATCTTCCATACTCCAGAGAATAACCTTAATACCGTGAAATATAGACTGCTTTTAAACCGTCTCGCTCAGATGTCCAAATCGAAAGCGGAAGAGGCCAAGGGAGAGAACACTGGGAACGAATTTAACGTTGACGTCATCACGAGTGGATCTATTGTTTTATTTCTCAGTGTTTTATTTTCTTTTTCTTTTTTTTTTTGGTACGGCAAAATTAGGGAAATATGCTAAGCTCATGGGCTTATAATTAGTAATATCTCTTTTATAACGAAACATCTGACATATAACTCTTCTGACTATAGGTCCCAACTATTGTAGAGCTCGAGCTTCTTTTATATCTTTCGTTGTTCAGAGACTTGTAATGTTTGTTTCAAGTCCGTTATGGGTTTTGCATAGTTTTTTTTTAGAGATTTTGGCCATGTGGTATTCTTAAATGCACCAAAAAATTTTTCAGACAGTTTCCCGTCCAAATAGAAACCCAAAGATTTTTAAAACGCAAATTTCCCTCCGAAAATACCACCACCACCACCCCCCCCCCCCCCCCCCGGCCTCCTCTCTCCTGTGTTTTAGCCCCTCCCAAATATAAGCCCACCTTAAAAGTACATTTATGTGCAAATACAAGTGCAGGTCTTATTTTTGGAATATCACGGTGCTTTCTTTCTATGGCATTTATGAAGAAAAAGGAACACGACTTCCGGCGGTTTCATATTGATAACTTTTAGAGATGAAAATGAATTTAAGATACACCCACCAAGCAAGTTTTTGTACCAAGAGAGGATATCCTCTCTTGTTTGTACCTTTTAGGGGGTCCTTTCAAAATTTCCGACGAAAACCTTCGTCACTTTTACATGGTAGTCCCCCACCGGGGGGAGGAGGAGGAAATTTGTCCCAGGGACAAGCATGGAAGATGCGCTGGTCTAATGGCTGGTGCACTGGACTCGGGATCGAGCGGTCCGGGTTCGAGTCCAGCCTGGGGTCACTGAGTTGTGTTCTTGGGCAAGATACTTAACTCTCATAGTGCCTGTTTCTACCCAGGTGGGGTACCGGCGAATCTGGGGATAACCCTGCGATGGACTAGCATCCGATCCTGAAGTCAGGATAAGCTCCGGCGTTTTGAGACAACCGATGCAGACTTTCTTAATACTTTTATTAACTTTGCTAAGCAGGTTTAATTTTGTGACGAAAGCGTTAGGCTTGTAACTTCCCAGGCGAATAATCCTTCCAAGTCGCGACTTCATCAAGTTACTAGTGTTTCTTGTTTGCTCTGATTGGCTACTAAAATACATGATAACCTACACTATCCACTAGATTTTAAATGAAACCACTTTATTTAAACACGATGATTCTTACAGTTTAGAATCTTGGAAAGCTAAAATATGACTAAACTACACTTAACTAACATTACAATCCAACCTTATAAGTTTCTCTTTCATAAAAGGATAAAATTACGGTGCCACGAAAGCTAAAACTGTAATATTTTCTCGCACGGTTTTGTTAATTAAATGTTTACGCCATTTAAAACATCTTGCGTGTATTATCTTATAACTTCACGCTTGATTTTTATAGTCCCCCCTTTTTTGTTCTCTTTGTCACGCAAACCTACGATCATTTTGCTTTGGTAGTGTACTAGAACACTTATTTACTTCTAAGACTTCGTGGCTCAGTTATTAGGACCATTCAAATCGATATTCAAACAAGCAATCAAGGAGATGTGGAGGAGATGCGGGGGTTCTGGAAACGAGAATTGTGTGACACGTGACGATCTTCTTCACGGAACACGCGCTAGGTTTAAAAAAGTCACGCTCACACATATACTGCTATTAATATCATCAATCTGTCAGTAAGTAGACACTTTCGAAAGAATAGTGTTTGTTAATTGTATCGGATGGGAATTTAACATCTTTTAAATCAAAGGAAAAAGATCTTGGGTGAATTTGAATGATGTAAAACACACTTGAAACGATGCCATAAATATATTCATACATTCGACTGTAAATTAATGTCGGAAAATGGTAAACTTGGAATGAAACTTTGCTGTAAAATGTATTTAAATCGTTAAACCAACATAGAAGCGTTTACAGTAGATCTTCAACTGTCAGCTTTCTCTTTCAAGCCCTTATCTAAAGCTAACAAACAGACTCTATTAAGCAAACCTGTAGGCATAAGGGACAGTGCTCGAAATTAGAAAAAAATCCAGGTTGTCCTTATGGCAAAGAGTAAGACAACCTAACCATTGACTTTGGTTGCCCTGCTGAGGACTTGGTTGTCCGTATGAAGTGTTGTATGTTTTTTCGTTAAAAGTTTTGTTCTCAGGCCGTGAGACGATATAACATTTGTTTTACATTCACAGCGGTGTGAAACAGCCCATCCTAAACAAAACTGCAGAATTCCTTTAAAATAAATTAATGCAACACTTTTACTTTTAAAGTGAATGGAAATACTCCTTTGTACTTTAAAAAACGGTGTATTAATTTCATAAATCCCTACACCCGCAAAACACACTAAACTAAAAACAGCTAAATATAAATGATTCCCAGACAAGATGCAAGATAAAGGCAAGAAATGCATTCAAAAGCAAGATATTGTTGAAGTCATGCAAATCTGCATGCCTAATTAGTCACTTGCAACTCACGTGCACCATAATATCATTGACGAGGTCTGTACATGTTAGAAGACGACTCGGCAAGCTTATTCTCCTGGCTTATTGAACTCCGACAAACGTCCAATTAACTATTTTAACCTTCGATTTCCTTTTTCTAAGAATTTTGGTGGATTCTATCGATTAGAAGAGAACTATTTAAAGCTATTTTCGTGTTTAAATTTTTTAACTTCTTTTGTTTGTATAATTTCTGTTGGGTGATTACGGTCATGTAAATTCTTTGGTTGTCCGGCGGTTTTTTCTCGGGCAACCAGGCTTTTAAATTTCTAAAAAACTGGTTGCCCGAACGCACTTTTAGTCGTCTCGGACCACCGGACAACCGCTAATTTCGAGCACTGAAGGGATAACTGTTTCCCTTGGGATCGATCAGGTTTCGTTTTCCTCACAATCTGCTATTATTTTTTCCAGATCCAGGTGATTCCCCTCCCTCCCACCCCGAGTTTAAGGGTAAGTGGAGCTTTCAAACACAACAGTGCAAAACAGTTGAGGGACTATTCTTTTAGTTTAACAACGCGAGCTTTGTCCAGTACCCCTTTGGACAGTTTCAGTGCACACCCGGTGAATGTATCCTCATTTTTTTCGGAGATCGTTTTCACTGGTATGGTTGTCCTCTTGATCCATTTGTCCTCTGTAGGGTCATAGCATTCAACACTCAAATCATTTCGTGAATAGTCCCTTGTGCCACCAAGCACATAGAGGGTTCCCTTCACACACACCATACTGCCCCATTCACGGTTAACATTCAAGCTTGCAATCAACTGCCACTCGTTTGTAGAAACATTGTACATTTCACATGTTTTCAATGTAGTTCCCCATCCGTGTCTTCCTCCGGCAACAAAAATCGTTCCATCAGTTGCCACACCAAAAGCCCTGGCTCTCGCTTCTTGCATGTCTGCGATTTCCTCCCATTTGTTTTCCACAGTGTCGAATCTCTCTGCTTTCACAACGTCCTCAGATTCCTGTGGCGGCTTACCACCAAGAACATACACATGATTACCAGAAGCAACAACACAACTCTCTACCCTGCAGCCCTCGTGAGATGACTGAACTGTCTGCCATGAACACCGCTCAACATTGTATCTTTGAATAGTGGATTTTTTCGTTGATGTGTTCACCTCAATAACATGAATTTCTCCTCTAACTACAGTCACCATGGCAGAACCCCTGGGCACTAAATTCAAAGTAGACCAACCATCAAAAACGGGATCGTATCTCTCTGCCTTGTCATAGTGAAAGGTGTACATTTGATCGCGAAAGTTTATCATCGAAGTCTTAAAGAAAATATCCTCTGACAACCCGTTTGCCAAACGCTTCCACTCATCTTTCTCCGGGAGATAACAAAAAGTGTATTTCCCTCCACAAGCTACAATGACATGTGTTTCAAGCCCTTTTCTCGGTGTCTGCGGACGATCATTTTCACTTGTAAAGCTAGTCAGCTTTATAGCATCTAAGGCCAGCTTTAAACAATCCGAATTCTCTCGCACGAATTCATTTGTCACGACATCTATCAAATAGTCACGCGATAGAAAAACCAGTTGCACGTGACGAAACAATTCTTCAAAAGCTGCTTTCCGATTGCTCTTGTCTTGTTCAATCCATGTTAATATGATTCTAAAAACATCTATTTCGTCTGGAACTGAAATCTCGTCGCTTGAAATCCACCTCTCAACTTCCTTCGCTTCCAAGTTTAAGAATTCATCCATTTCTGCAACAGAGGCGAAGTTCGCGTGGATGAACTTCCTACTGTTAGCGATGAGTTCGTCACACTGGTATTTCTCAGCGAAATAAAAGGTTGAAATGCAGTTTGATTTGGTCATCTGTCCTTCTAGAAATCGTCCGGAAACTGTTTTCAAGCCCGGTAGAAGAAGATAGTTCCCTGTAGCAATTAGATCTTTAGAGTTCTCCTGAGTGATCTCGACACTTCCTGTGTAGATGAACTGCAAAACATCTTCCATTACAGACCCCGAAATCTCTTCGAACCGCACTATTCCTTCTCGATTCTCTTTCATGTCGCTCTGAAGAAGCTTGTGAAAGAACGGGCTTGCTGCGGAAAGCACATTTCTGTGAGCCTTGAACTCTTTGTCATCTTTCGTCACCAAAGTTACGTCGCATAAATGATCTTGTTTTCGCTGCATGTTGAGTCGCTTTGTCATTTCCACACAGAAAGCAGCTTGTTCGGCAGCAGAAATAGGCTTCAAATCTTCCATACTCCAGAGAATCGAATAGCCTTATTACCTTAAAATAAAGACTCCTTTTGAACCGTCTCGCTTAGATATCATCAAAATCGAAAGCGGAAGAAGAAGAGGACACTGGGAACTAATCCAGAGATGACGTCATCACGAGGAGACCTCCTGATGAGATACCTTCTCTTCTCGAACTTTCGCTTCTTTTTCTCCGTCTAATATAAAGACGCTAGACGGTTAGAACCTAAATTTTCAGAAAATACGGCTATTCTTTGGAGCATGGAAGATCTACAGCCTATCTTCGTTACAGAACAAGCTTCTTTTTGTGTGGAATTGACAAAGCGGCTCAACATGCAGCGAAAACAAGATCATTTATGCGACGTAACTTTGGTGACGAAAGATGAGAAAGAGTTCAAGGCTCATAGAAATGTGCTTTCCGCAGCAAGCCCGTTCTTTCACAAGCTTCTTCAGAGCGACATGAAAGAGAATCGAGAAGGAATTGCTCGGTTCGAAGAGATTTCGGGGTCTGTAATGGAAGATGTTTTGGAGTTCATCTACACAGGAAGTGTCGAGATCACTCAGGAGAATCAGGCTGCAGACCTGATAGCCACGGCGAATTATCTGCTCATTCCGGGATTGAAAACAGTTTCTGGGCGATTTCTTGAAGGACAGATGACCAAATTAAACTGCATTTCAACCTTTTATTTCGCTGAGAAATACCAGTGTGACGAACTTATCGCTAACAGCAGGAAGTTCATCCACGCGAACATCGCCTCTGTAGCAGAAATGGATGAATTCTTAAACTTGGAAGCGAAGGAAGTTGAGAGGTGGATTTCAAGTGATGAGATTTCTGTTGCAGTCGAAGCCGATGTTTTTAAAATCATATTAAGGTGGGTTGAACAAAACAAAAGCGAGCGAAAAGCATTTTTGGAAGAATTATTTCGTCACGTTCGGCTTGGTTTCTTATCGCGTGACTATTTACTCTATGTCGTGACAAATGAAATCGTGCAAGAGAATTTTGCTTGTTTAAAGCTGGCCTTAGATGCTATAAAGCTGAATACCTTTGCAAGTGAAGATAATGATCTGCCGCAGTCACCGAGAAAAGGGCTTGAAACACACGTCGTTGTAGCTTGTGGTGGCAAATACACTTTTTGTTATTTCCCAGAGAAAGATGAGTGGAAGCGTTTGCCAGACGGGCTGTCAGAGAAAAATCAGAAAACCCAGATGATAAAATTCCGTGATCAGTTGCACACCTTCCCTCAAACTGGTAAGGCAGAGAGATACGATCCCGTTTTCAATGGTTGGTCTACTTTGGACTTGCCCACAAATTCTGCTGTGGTGTCCGTCGTTAAAGGAGAAATCTATGCTATTGAAGTCGATACATCAACGAAAAAATCCACCATCAAAAGGTACAATGTGGAGCTGTGTTCATGGCAAACAGTTCTGTTATCTCAGGAGGGCTGCAGGCAAGACTCTTGTGTTGTTGCGGCTGGTAATTATTTGTATGTTCTCGGTGGCAAGCCGTCGCAGGAATCGGAGTATGTTGCGAAAGCGGAAAGATTCGACACTGTGGAAAACAAATGGGAAGAAATTACTGACATGCAACAAGAGAGAGGCGGTGCTTTTGGTGTGGCCACTCAAGGAAAGATTTTTGTTGCTGGAGGTGGAAACAAATTGAGAAAGGTAACGACAACATGTGAGATGTACAATGTTTCTACAAACGAATGGCAGTTTATTGGAAGCTTAAATGTTATTCGCGTCTATGGTAGTATGGTGTGTCTGAACAAAAAGCTCTTTGTGCTGGGTGGCACAAGAAACTGTACCCAAAGCGAATTGAGTGTTGAATGCTATGACCCTACAGAGGACAAGTGGATCCAGGCGACAACCATACCAGTGAAAACGATCTCCAAAGAAAGTAAAGATTCATTCAGTGGCTGTGTACTGAAGCTCTCCAAAGGAGTACTGGACAGACTTTGCCTTGTCCAGGAAGTAGTATCGCCTATTGCAGTTAAAGCGACCCCGTTAACGCCTATTACATTTGGAGTGGCTTCATCAGGTTTTTCATTTGGAGCGCCCCCATCGTCACCTTTTTCATTTAGTACAGCGTCCCAATCAACGTCATTTGGATAACCTGTACAGCCAATATTTGGCCACTTATTCTTAAACCAGTTGGATTGTGATATTTTGAGAAACCTGTGTAAATTTAGGTCTTCAGTTAAGATTCGAGGCTGAATAAGCCGTCCTGGGTGTAAAAGTTAGTTTTGTTTTCCCTAGAATCGCATTAAGCCACAAACAATCTCGATGCTCCCTCAAACTTTAGATCTGAGGGGACAAAACTAACTTGTTTCCAGATCTGTAGAGACCACTATAGAAACGAAGAAAGGTTGTGCATTCCATTTAAACTGCTCGTCATCTCAGCGAATTCCACGCGGGTTACACTGCAGTTATAGAACTGTACCCCTCTCGGGACATATGTTAAATGTAGTCATTGTAGGGGCGGTGGGAGGGGTGGGAAGAGGTTAAACCAAAACCCTCTTAGAGGTCCGAAATGGCGGACAGGTAAAAGTTGACTCTGAACCCTTTCAAATTTTGTGCTCTTGACCATGTCAAACGATATAATCTATAAGAAAACTATTTCCCGCCGTGCTGGGTGGAGATAAAACAAGACCAAGCGATAAAATCGCGGTTTGACAGCATAATCAATAAAACGTGCAAGACTCTTTTCCTAGATCTGTTTAGTTTTGTTTATGCGTAAAGGATTTTCAATTCTTGTATATTTATTTTGTCAAAAGAAGGATCGAACTTATCGCTTGCAAGCTCGCAAAATGTGAGTGATTTGAAGTTTACGCCGAAGACAACACTATATTAAGTTGTGGACGTTTGCAGATATAAATTTAATTGCTTATTATAGTGTAAGTAAAAATCAGATAGTTTGTTGGTGACGTTCATTCGTTAACGAGCTTTTTCATTCTCTTTTTGTTGTAATATGGTGTAAACTACGGTAATTTCACCATTCGTAGCACTAGTAGCAGACTTGTAAAGTGTATCAGGGATTCTGAGCTTGAACGATCGTGCAAACATTTTCGGTAGCGAAATTTTACGACCTAAAATATTCTAAAGCGATATACTAAAGTGATAAAATAATAATAGATAACTCATGATAATAGCTGTAGTAGATAAAATTTATGTCATGTCGTTTCAACTTATTACTGAACAGTATTTTAGTGATATTTCTTTATTTCACAGTTAAACGCGTCCGATGTAGTAGGCGTTTGAGGACTGTGAGTTCATTCCACAATAAAGAAGTTTCCAAGTAAATCCATTGGGCTTTTTACCCTGTGTTGCCTCTTTTGCTTGTTAAACTCCTTCCTCGCTCAGTGTAACTCTCTTGTAAAAGTTGACAAAAAATTTTCAGAGCACAAGTTAGGTCGGTTGAACATGAAGCGTCCTGAAGGCCGAGTAAAATGAGAACTGGGATTTAGGCAAAATAGG
Organism: Oculina patagonica; assembly: GCF_052425735.1. NCBI lineage: Eukaryota > Metazoa > Cnidaria > Anthozoa > Scleractinia > Oculinidae > Oculina > Oculina patagonica. The sequence continues at coordinate 8,357,867 of NC_135771.1, read as the reverse complement.
TACTGGGACTGGGACTTAGTCGCTGGAAATGGGAATCACAGAACGAAAAATAATCGAACTGGAACTGGGATTTTGAACATTTGGGAAAACAATAGGCTGCGAAATGGGATTTATACCACCCCCTTCCCCCGAATTCAGCAGGGCCCTCGACGAATGGAGTTAATTGGACAACGTCCATTTTCGACGCATGGACAAAGTTTAGTCCATGGGGTTTGTCCGATCCGTTCAAATCGGTTTGAGTTAGCGGAAAACGCTTCCACCAAAGAGGAAGTGGACTCTAGTCTGAGATAGGTTATGCTTTATTTTCAACGTCTGAGGCATTACACATTATACGGACAGACATTTGTTAAAGTAATGGGGAATGATTAAAGAAGTTTATTTTGAATTCGTACTTTCCAAGTCGACCTGTCTCAACAAAATCGCGGAAAGGAAATTTCAAATCTCTCGCAGTATAAGCTCCATGCATGTGGTTCCAATGAGAAGACAAACAAATCAGATAATCTTCCTGAAAAAACATTATGTGAGTTGCTACACACATTAGAAAATTCACAGGGCAAGTTTTACTTGGGATGAAACATTAGACACTTTGCGTGATTCCGTCGGACGCTTGCCGACTGCTTTGTCACTGATCCACGTTGAACATTTTACACAAAACTCACCTTTCCGCTATAAGAGAAGTGGTCAGCTCTAGCTTAGCTAGCTGGGATTTTACTTCCACGATTTTCCCAAATAACCCCCGACCCCTCCCCCCCCCCCTCCCCTCGGGCATGAGCGGGGCAAAAGCGGGGCTTTCACTTCAAATTTACTCCATTTTGGTCCCCCATTATGCGGGGGATGCGCCAGACAATAATAGCGCATTAAAGACGCTGGAGACATTCATTTATGATAGTTTAAGTTGAGTTAGAATACAATGTACCGGTTATAGAAAGTTTCTAGTTTTAGAGATCCATCAACAGAGAGCCAGCTGTTCAAACAACACATATTGTAATATCATCCTGCATTTCCATCTCTGGGGACGAGAATGCCAACAAGCGCGAGTGGAATAATTACTAACGCGCACCCCTTTCACATCTGTGGTTTATGGAATATGAGTTCATATAACACCGCCTGTAAACCAATTAAAACTCAGGAATTGCAATATATCATGGCTACAATGTATTTTAATGATGTTTATATTTTAATCAGTAAGGGTTTTTTTTAATATGCTGTACAAGCTGGTTCTAACTTGTTTGTTTATGAAACCCTGGTGTATGACGCCCATTCAAGTGAACGCTATTTCAGCAGTATTTTCAGGGAAAGTGTATGATAATTGAAGACTCGCATATTCAATAACTTCATGAAGTGTACCTTGCAGTTATGCATAAAGCTCCTTAACTGTACTCAGTTATTGCTTCCAAAAGCATGAAGAGTGACTATCGACCTTTGAAGCAAAATGTGTCTGAACAGCTGGAGGATATAAACAGACTGCTGATCCAGTCTCTTGGAAAATAACTGCAACTCTCTAAACCCCGTATTTTAAGAATTCACCACCCTCTTCGTAGCTCCTTTAAGAAGATTAGTAATAGTTGTCAAAATTTACTGTCCTAGTCCATTTAAACATAAGATATTAGAACATAAGAACCCGGAATTTAGCGGATAATGGTTTATTTATTAAGTTTATGAACTTGCATGTGACTGATTATGACTTGTAAATACATTATAGGAAAATGATCTTTTAACGTGAAGTAATTCTCAAAGATTGTTCACGTGCAAAGCATTCATCCGTTTCTCCGTTCTATAGAAATAACTTGTCTTCCAAGATGTATTACATGCTAAAATAAAAACCTTCAACGAAAAAAGTGAATAAGTGATGTAAATGAATTTCTATCAACCAACAAGAAACACGTGTAAGCAGGGTTGTCACCAGCTTTATCCCGCCCTGGTTACCATGGTAAAGAAGCGTTACGTCACTAAGCATGGAAGGGGCGTTGGCCTAATGGTTAGCGCGCTGGACTCCGAATCGATCAGTCCGTGTTCGAGCCCCGGCCTGGGTCATTGCATTTTGTTCTTAGACGAGACACTGGCTACTCGCTACCCAGTAGTATAAATGGGAACCTTCGAATCTGGGGGTCAACCCTGCGATGGACTAGCATCCCATTCTAAAATCGGGATAAGCTCCAGTGTTTTCAGACCCTTGGTCCAAATAAGACTTGACTATTTTTATTTGCGTTGCTAAGCAGGTTTTGTGACGATAGCGATAGGCTTGGTCACTTCCCGGGCAAAGGGTCCTTCCAAGTCTCGACTTCATCAAGTCAGAAGTGTTTCTTGTGCGCTCTGATTAGTTACTAAAAGTGCAAGAATAACACTATTCACACTATTCGCTGAATTTCAAATAAAATCACTTTATTTTAACGCGGATATACCTTCAGTTTAGAATCATGTTAAGCTAAAACAAGACTTAGCTTAACTATAAAACAATTCAACACATAAACATTAATAAGATGGCGTAAATTCGAAGCTACCAAGTGCTCGCGCTGAACGTTCAGACTTACAACTTTGCTGTAAGATTGCCTTACAGGAAAAACCAACACTGCAGCCTTGCGAAAGCTAAAACGTAATTTCTTGCACGATTTTTGTTATTTTCTCGCGCCATTTAGTAAACATAACAAAAAGTAGTATAGTGTTAATGAATGTATATACTAATACAAAATTACAAAAACATTTTTTCAAAGGGGAGAGCGCGAACGGGACGAAAGAACCCATACGAGGCGCTTTCCCACAATTATGTATATAAGCTATATGATATCATCATATCTGTACAACGGACAAAAAATAATATTTACAACAATAAAAGGATTAAAAAGCTGCAAAATGCTTACGCTTAAAAGAGAAAATACAAGGAGAAAACAATTTAAACATTTTAAACATCCGCGTGACTTTTTAACTTTTAGCGCGATTCATATTTCTCCCGTGATTTTAATAGCTTCTATTTTTGCCCTTTCTTCGGTCACGCAAACCTACGTTCATTGTTTGCTTTGGTAGTAACACTTTCGTATTTTCAAGTCCTCGTGGTTCAGTTCTTGGGGACATTCAAATCGATATTTAAACAACTAATCTCGTTCCCAGAGCCCTTGATCCTCCTTGTTACTGACAAGTAGACGCGGTGGTTCTGGGAACGAGAATGGTGTGACACGTGACGATCTTGAGCACGCGCGCTAGCATTGAAAAAAAGTCACGCTCGTGTATACTCGCACCTTCGATCCGCTGTCGGTAAGTAAACATTTAAGCAATAGAAGTGTTTTTTATGGAAATTCAACATCTCTTTAACCTAAAGCCCTGGCCAAACGGAATCGCAAGTTTACTTACAACTGCATGAAAGTTGTCAAAAAAGCCATTTCAATGCTACTGCGCGTACTGCAATTCAGTACAAGACTTGCGTTGACTATCGCTGGATGGCCAAACGGTGAAAACTTGGTGCAAATTTGATCACAAAAGTGAACGCAAGTCAACACAAGTGCACAAAAGTCCTGTTCAGAAACGGAGACGCAAGTAGGCGCAAGTTGTCAACTTGCGTCTCCGTTTGGCCAGGCCTTAAGGTAGCTACCAAAAGTTTCTAGTTGAGTGAGACTGAATTATGTAAAACATACTCGATACGATATCGTAAATATGTTAATGTAAATGCTAATGTAAATACATTCTGCAGTGAATTTACATGTATCTCGAAAAATGAAATGAAACTTGAAATGAAACTTTACTGTAAATGCATGAAAATCGTTTTCCAAGGTACATTTACAGCAAATCTAACTGACAGCTTCATCTTTCAAACGCGAAATTAAAGTTAACAGACAGGTTCTCACATTGAGCAAACCACATACCTTATTATAGGAAATTAACGCGAATCTCAAAAATTCGCGTTAATTTAAGTCGCGTTAATTTTTGTTAACGTTAATTTCCGCGCCGTTAATTAAGTGGGGCGTTAATTTCCGCGACCTTAATTTCCATTGTTTTGGCTCCATTTAACCAAGGATTAAATGTTTTAAAATGTTTAAAAAAAAAAGCAGTTCCAGCGTGTTTAAAAAGGCGAGCAAAGACGGGCCGAAATATTAACGACAGGATTCGTTTCCTTTTCCCAGTCTCCTTTCTCTTTTGCGTTTTCCCTTCAAAACTATTCTTTAACAACGGAAACTTTGTCCAGTACTCCTTTAGAGAGCTTCAGTACACAGCCAGAGAATGTATCCTTACTTTGCTTGGAGATCACTTTCACTGGTATGGTTGTTTTCTTGACCCATTTGTCCTCTTTAACAGTAAGGTCATAGCATTCAACACTCAATTCACTTTGCGAACAGTCATTTGTGCCACCCAGCACATAGAGTGTTCCCTTCAGACACACCATACTGGCACATCCACGATACACATTCAAGCTTGCAATAGACTGCCATTCGTTTGTTGAAATATTGTACATCTCACATGTTCTAGTCAAAGGCTTCCCCCCGGCAACAAAAATCTTTCCTTGAGTGGCCACACCAAAAGCATAACCTCTTTCTTGTTGCATGTTTCCAATTTCCTGCCATTTGTTTTCCACTACGTCGAATCTCTCTGCTTTCGTAACGTATTTCGATTGCTGTGGCGGCATCCCACCGAGAACATACAGATGATTGCCAGCCGCAACAACACAAGAGTCATCCCTGCAGCCCTCGTGAGATGAGAGAACTGTCTGCCACGAACACGACCACGTATTGTATCTCTTGATAGTGGTCTTTTTCGTTGATGTGTTGACTTCAATATCATAGATTTCTCCTTTAACGACAGTCACAGCAGAACTAGTGTACAGGTCCAAAGTAGACCAACCATTAAAAAAGGGATCGTATCTCTCTGCCTTACCATATTTAGGAAAGGTGTACAACTGATCGCGGAATTTCCTCATCTGGGTTTTCTGATTTTTCCCTGACAGCCCGTCTGGCAAACGCTTCCACTCATTTTTCTCCGGGAGATAACAAAAAGTATATTTCCCTCCACAAGCTACAATGACGCGAGTTTCAAGCCCTTTTCTCGGTGACAGCGGCAGATCATCATCTTCACTAGCAAAGGTAGTCAGTTTTATAGAATCTGAGATCAGCCTCAAGCAAACAGAATTCTCACGCACGAGTTCATTTGTCACGACATCGAGCAAATAGTCACGCGATAGGAGAACCAGCCGTACGTGACGAAACAATTCTTCAAAAGCTGCCTTACGCTCGCTTTTGTTTTGTTCAACCCACTTTGATATGATTCGAAAAACATCTTCTTCGAATGCAACAGAAATCTCATCGCTTGAAATCCACCTCTCGACTTCCTTCGCTTCCAAGTTTAAGAATTCATTCATTTCTGCTACAGAGACGAAGTTCGCGTGGATAAACTTCCTGCTGTTAGCGACGAGTTCGTCACACTGGTATTTCTCAGCGAAATAAAAGGTTGAAATGCAGTTTGATTTGGTCATCTGTCCTTCTAGAAATCGGCCAGAAACGGTTTTCAAGCCCGGGATGAGAAGATAGTTCGCTGTAGCGATTAAATCTTTAGAGTTCTCTTGAGTGATCTCGACACTTCCTGTGTAGATGAACTCCAAAACATCTTCCATTACAGACCCCGAAACCTCTTCGAACCGAGCAATTCCTTCTCGATTCTCTTTCATGTCGCTCTGAAGAAGCTTGTGAAAGAACGGGCTTGCTGCGGAAAGCACATTTCTATGAGCCTTGAACTCTTTGTCATCTTTTGTCACCAAAGTTACGTCGCATAAATGATCTTGTTTTCGCTGCATGTTGAGCCGCTTTGTCAATTCCACGCAGAATGAAGCTTGTTCGGCAGCAGAGATAGGCTGCAGATCTTCCATACTCCAGAGAATAACCTTATTTCCGTGAAATATAGACTCCTTTTGAACCGTCTGCTCAGATGGAGAGAACTGGGAACGAATTCAGAGTTGACGTCATCACGCGTAAACGTATTGTTTTATTTCTCAGTGTTTTATTTTCTTTTTCTTTTTTTCGGTACCGCAAAATTAGGGAAATAAGCTGCCGAAATCTCAGACGCAAACATCATTTCGAAAATATGCCCTCCCGACTATAAGCTCATGGGCTTTTAAGGTATCAGTGTACCCCAAATGACCATCATGCGTTGGAGCTGCCTTACCAACTGGTAATTAACGCAAACCCCAGCAAGGAATATATTTTCTGAAAGCTTAGGAATTGAAGATTACAGAGATGTATTTATTTTAAGTTGAAATATTAACGTTGTCCAAATAGAGCGTGTTATTTCCAACAGTACCAAGGCTCATAAATCGGGTTCGTTTCCGGAGAAATTTGAATGGGAAAAAGCGATCAACATCGCTGTGTGTTCTTCACACCTTTCTCTAAAAAACTATGTCGGGGAATATTGATTACTTGTCTGGTTTGTTTTTGACACGCAGTTAAACTTCCAGAGTGTAAAAAACAACTATTCTCTTTCTTTAAACAGACATAACTTTTTAAAGAAGAAAAATATTAGAATTCGCCGACACTGTTTTGTTGATCGATTATCAGGCAACATTCTTGCCAAATTTCAGCGAAAACGGTTAAAACTGAAATGAAAACGAACTTAAAATGTGCGCCTCTCTCTTCGAAACTTTGTTTTCGAGATACGAAAGAAAATGTATTTTGGGGCGTTCTTCCGGTGTAATCTCGTTGGGTGTAATGAGATTAATTACACAAGACGTGTGAAAATGATCATGCGTGTCAAATGTTGCTTCTGGCCGGAAACGGTATGTTGCATGATATCAGTTCTACGGCTTGCGTTATAAAAATTTTTGTCACAGTGCAACAGTTTTAGAAATGTTAGATTTAAAACAACGAAAACGTGGAATTGCAAGCATTCTTAAGTAAGTTGAGGGACTGGTCATGATGCTAGGTCGTGATGTTCAGCTTCAAGCGGTGAATATAAACTCGTTGTCTCCATCTACTGGCGCATCTGCAAATCTTTTGTTTTTACCTTTGCAACATTGTTCAAACTTGAGATAGAAATGGAAAAATGTTTCTTCTTTGACATCAGGAAAACTATGCATTTTGCCAGCGCAAAACACTCAAAGCAACTCGTCGAAAACCAAGAACTCTGATAGTCACACAACGGTAGTATCGCCGCGCTCCTTTAGACAACCTGTTGACAGCTATCATTATCAAATTGTTAATGGCAAGGAATGGTTTTCCTTCATAACTTTGTGTAGAGTCGATCTTTTTACATGTAACTTTTTTGAATGAGAGGTCTTAATGCGATCTACGTGAAAATACCAAAATATATTTTTCTTTAAAATGGTTAATTTTGGGGCCGGTACACTGATACCTTAATTAGTTATAGCTGACATAACATCTGACATAACTCCTCTGACTATACAGCTAATTCGAGAAAGGTTGTCGGAAAAAACGCACAAAAGTGCACGCGACCAGAACGAAAGGTAGTATGGGTAGAAGTAGAGAGCTACAGCACGTGCTAAAAACTACTAAGATGGCGACATGGTAAACGCGAATTTGCATGTTTTCTTCCTAGTCAGACTTGTGGAAACAAGGAACTTTTAGCCACGCTGAATTTTAGAAAAATTTTCGAAACTCAATGACATGCGACAGTAAAAGTAAAGCTACAGAAAAAGGCCTCCTGAGAGGAAAAATTGAATATTCATGTGCAAAAATACAAACTTGTACATTTTCTCTAGGCCAATATGCAAAATTCAAGTCTTGTCGCGTGCGATTTTGTGCTTTTTTCCGACAACTTTTCTCGAATTAGCTGTATATAGGTCCCTACTATTGTAGAGCTTCTTTTATATTTTTCTTTGTTCAGAGACCTGTAGTGTTTGTTTCAAGGCCGATTTAGATTTTTAGATTAGTTTTTTTAAGAGAGTTTGGCAATTTGGTATTCTTGAAAGCAAAAAAAAAATTCAGACAGTTTCCCGTCCAAATAGGAAGCTAAAGATTTTGAAACGCAAATTTCCATCCGTAAATAAGCCCCCCCCCCCCCCCCCCACCCGTATAAGCCCCTTCCAAAAATACGCCAACCTAAAGGGACATTGAGAAAATATAAGTGCAAGGCCGCCCCCGGGGGGTGCAAGGCTTATTTTTGGAATTTTATGATGTTTTCTTTCTATGACATTTACAAAGAAAAAAGAACACGGCTTTCGGCGTTTACATTTTAACAACTTTTAAGGATGAAAAGGAATTCAAGATACACCAACAAAGCAAGCTTCTGGTACGATACTTTAAGGCACTGTTTTGAAGTTCTTTTTAAAATTTCCGACGAACACCCCCGTAACTTTTATATGGTAGTCCCCCAGCGGGGGAAGAGTGGGGGAACTTGTTCCAGGGACATATCTTTTGAAGGGTTGCATTGAAGATACTACCGGTAACTACCGGAATTTCTATTTACCAACAAGAAACAAGTAGTGTATAGGACAAGAATTTGCTAGCTGGTTTGCCACACCTTCTCCCGCCCTGGCTGCTACGTGCGGTAAGAAAGCGCACACGGTCTTATGGCTAATGCACTGGACCCCGGAACGAGCGGTCCGGGTTCGAGTCCTGTTTGGGGTCACTGTGTTGTGTTCTTGGGCAAGACGCTTTACTTTCATAGTGCCTCTCTCCACCCATGTGTGTAAATGGGTACCGGCGAATCTGGGGGTACCCAGCGATGGACTAGCATCCCATCCTGAAGTCAGGAGTAGCTCCGGCGTTTTGAGACGCTTGATCCGATGCAGACTTGATTTTTTTACCTTGCTAAGCAGGTTTTGTGACGAAAGAGACGGAACCGTCAGGTTTGTCACTTCCCAGCCGAAGAATCCTTCCAAGTCTCGACTTCATCAAGTTACTAGTGTTTCTTGTTCGCTCTAATTGGCTACTTAATACATGCACTATTCACAAGATTTCAGATGAAATCACTTTATTTTAACACAATACTAACATTAAAGACCAATCTTATAAGTTTCTCTTACATAAATGGGTAAAATAGCGGCTTTACGAAAGCTAAAACTTTTTTTTTTCTCGTACGATTTGGGAATTAAATGTTTACGCCATTTAGAACATCTTGCGTGACTTTTCTTATAACTTCGCTCGTGATTTTTATACTCCCCCCCCCCCCTCCCCCCCCTCCCTTTTTTGCTCTCTTTGTCACGCAAACCTACGATCATTGTTTGCCTTGGTGGAGTAGACTTATTTACTTCGAAGACTTCATGGTTCAGTTATAAGGACTATTCAAATCGTAATTCAAATAACCATTCTCGTTTCCAGAGCCTTTGATCCTCCAGTGTCGCTGCCAAGGAGACGCAGAGGTTCTGGAAACGTGAATTGTATGACACGTGACGATCTTGGGCACGGCACACGCAAGGTTTAAAAAAGTCACGCTCATACTCGTACTGTTCATACTCGTACTGCTAGTTCGAGTTGAAGGTCACTTAATATCATCGATCTGTCGGTAAGTAGACACTTTCGAAATAATAGTGTTTGTAAATTGTATGGTAATTGAACATCTCTAAATCAAAGGAAAAAGATTTTGAGTGAATTTTATTGATGTAAAACATACTCGAAACGATGCCCTAAATATATTCATATATTCAAACATTCGACTGTAAATTAATGTCGGAAAAAGGTAAACTTGGAATGAAACTTTGCTGTAAAATGTATTTAAATCGTTAAACCAAAGTAGTAGCGTTTACAGTAGATCTTCAACTGTCAGCTTCATCTTTCAAACCCTAAACTGAAGCTAACAGACAGACTCTATTAAGCAAACCTGTAGGCATAAGGGAAAGCTGTTTTCCTTGGGACCGATCATCGACCAGGTTTCCTTTTTATTTTCGTTTTTATTTTTCGTTTTTATTTTTTCGTTTTATTTTAAATTTTACAATTTGTTATTATTTTCCAGATCCAGATGATTCCCCTCCCTCCTACCCCGAGTTTAAGGGTAAGTGGACCTTTCAAACACAATGGTGCCAAACAGCTGTGTGACTATTCTTTTAGTTTAACAACGCTTTGTCCAGTACTCCTTTGGAGAGTTTCAGTGCAAACCCGGTGAATGAATCCTCACCTTTTTCGGAGATCATTTTCACTGGTATGCGGTTGTCTTCTTGATCCATTTGTCCTCTGTAGGGTCATAGCATTCAACACTCAAATCATTTCGTTTTTTTTTGTTTCATTTTTGTTGTTGTTGTTGTTTAAAGAGCTGTAATGTTTGTTTTATATATGTAGGATTTGGTTTGGGTTTCACATCTTTATTTTTAGAGAGTTTGGCCATTTGGTATTCTTGAAAGCAACAAAAAATTTTCAGACAGTTTCCAGTCCAAATAGAAACCCAACGATTTTCGAAACGCAAATTTCCATCCGATAAAAAGCCCCTCCCACCCTCCTTCCCTATATAAGCCCCTCCCAAATATAAGCCCACCTATTAGGGCCAATGAGTAAATATAACTGCTAGGCTTATTTTTGGAATTTTACGTTGAAGACAGGCCAAAATATGAACGAGTGGATTTGTTTCCTCTTTCGTCTCTTCCCAAACTGCTCTTGTTTTTCCCGTTGTCCTCACCGACAAGAGAGAAAAAAGAACACGGCTTTCGGCGTTTACATATTGATAACTTTTAGGGATGAAGATGAATTCAAAATACACCCACAAAGCAAGGATTTTGTATCTTTTAGAGTTTCCTTTCAAAATTTCCGACGAACACCCTCGTCACTTTTACATGGTATTCCCCACACCGGGGAGGGAGGGGGGTGTAACCTTGTCCCAGGGACGTATCTCTGGAAGGGTTGCATACAAGGTATTGATTGTATGACTTTGATTCACTCTGCAATTTCTTTGCTTTTATATTAAGTCACATGGACTTGTGCCACGTTCAGTACACATACGTACGGACAATCAGGCTGTCGGATTTCATTAAAGAATTCGAAGCTACGACACGATAGGCAAGTTTCAGGTTAGTACAAACAGACGTTCCATGCCGTCAATTTAAAACTTAAAGTAATTTTCAAAGATTGTTCGCGTGCAAAGCATTCAACCGTAGGTACGGTGGCTTAATGAGCTCTTATGGTTAGTGCACTGGACCCCGGATCGAGCGGATTTGAGTCCTGTCTGCGGTTACTATTAAGTTGTATTCTTAGGCAAGACACTTTAGGGCCGGATCTAGGAATTTTGATTGGAGGGGACCAAAATTTGATTCATACAGAAAAAAATGTTGAAACGTTTTTTTGCGTAAATGAACATATAATCATTAAAAACTGGCAACAACAATCATTGCTCAAAAGTAATATTATACAAAAGTGGTAGAGTAAAGACTCTACTATGAAAATGACTACTATGTATTACGATGCCGTAAATATATTCTTACATTGATTTTACTGTAAATTAATGTCAGAAAGTGGTAAACTTGATAAGGAACTTCTCTGTAAAATGTATGAAAATCGTTTAAACGTTTATCAAAAGTAAGATGTCAAACAGCTGTGTGACTATTCTTTTAGTTTCACAACATAAGCTTTGTCCAGTACTCCTTTGGAGAGTTTCAGGACACATCCGGTGAATGTATCTTTATTTTCTTCAGAGATCATTTTCACTGGTATGGTTGTCTTCTGGGTCCATTTGTCCTCTGTAGGGTTATAGCATTCAACACTCAAGTCACTTTGTATATAGTAAGTGCCACCCAGCACATAGAGGGTTCCCTTCAGACACACTATACTGCCGCACACACGACTAACATTCAAACTTGCAATAGACTGCCATCCGTTTGTTGAAATATTGTGCATCTCACAAATGTCCGACATACGGTTCTCTCTGTCTCTTCCTCCGGCAACAAAAATCTTTCCTTGAGTGGCCACACCAAAAGCACCGCCTCTCTCTCGTTGCATGTCTGCGATTTCTTCCCATTTGTTTTCCACAGTGTCGAATCTCTCTGCTTTCTTAACGTGTTCCTGTGTCTGTGGCGGCTTGCCACCGACAACATACAGATGATTACCAGCCGCAACAACACAAGAGTCTTGCCTACAGCCCTCGTGAGATGAGAGAACTGTCTGCCATGAACACGACGACGTATTGTATCTTTTGATAGTGGTCTTTTTCGCTGATATGTCGACGCCAATGGCATAGATTTCTCCTTTAACGACAGTCACAGCAGAACTAGTGTACAGGTCCAAAGTAGACCAACCATTAAAAACGGGATCGTATCTCTCTGCCTTACTATATTGAGGGAAGGTGTACAACTGATCGCGGAATTTTACCATCTGGGTTTTCTGGTTTTTCACTGACAGCCCGTCTGGCAAACGCTTCCACTCATCTTTCTCCGGGAGATAACAGAAAGTGTATTTCCCACCACAAACTACAATGGCGCGTGTTTCAAGCCCTTTTCTCGGTGACTGCAGCAGATCATCATCTTCACTTGCAAAAGTAGTCAGTTTTATAGCATCTGAGGTCAACCTAAAACACCCAAAATTCTCACGCACGAGTTCATTCGTCACGACATTAAGCAAATAGTCACGCGATAGGAAAACCAGCCGAACGTGACGAAATAATTCTTCAAACGTTGCTTTTCGCGCGCTCTTGTTTTGTTCAACCCACTTTAATATGATTTGAAAAACATCTTCTTCGAATGCAACAGAAATCTCGTCATTTGAAATCCACCTCTCGACTTCCTTCGCCTCCAAGTTCAAGAATTCATCCATTTCTGCTACAGAGGCGAAGTTCGCGTGGATAAACTTCGTGCTGTTAGCGATAAGTTCGTCACACTGGTATTTCTCAGCGAAAAAAAAGGTTGAAATGCAGTTTGATGTGGTCATCTGTCCTTCTAGGAATCGCCCAGAAACGGTTTTCAAGCCCGGGATGAGAAGGTAGTTCGCTGTAGCAATTAGATCTTCAGAATTCTCTTGAGTGATCTCGACACTTCCTGTGTAGATGAACTCCAAAACATCTTCCATTACAGACCCCGAAATCTCTTCGAACCGAGCAATTCCTTCTCGATTCTCTTTCATGTCGCTCTGAAGAAGCTTGTGAAAGAACGGGCTTGCTGCGGAAAGCACATTTCTGTGAGCCTTGAACTCTTTGTCATCTTTCGTCACCAAAGTTACGTCGCATAAATGATCTTGTTTTCGCTGCATGTTGAGCCGCTTCGTCAATTCCACACAGAAAGCAGCTTGTTCGGCAGCAGAGATAGGCTGTAGATCTTCCATACTCCAGAGAATAGCCTTATTTCCGTGAAATATAGACTGCTTGTGAACCGTCTCGTTGAGATGTCGAAATCGAAAGCGGAAGAGGAAGACGTCATTACTAGTGTTTCCATTCTCGTCCCCAGAGCAGCTTGTTCCTCTTAGCCGGTTGAGCCTGGGTCACAAAATACATACATTTAAACTCGAATCAGTTCAGACGAATGTTCTCTTTTGGAAATGTTTTGATCCGCAGATCAAACAAACAGTTATCCAATCATTGCTCGAATTTGGAGTCACATGATGCGAGGTCTGTTGACATAAAATATTCATGCTGGCTCTGTCGATCGCAATCTAGAACAGCCAAGTATACAGAGCTCGAATCTGAATGAAACAAGCTTCGTACTATTAACTAAGCGGAAATTCACAGCTTACAGAAAGAAAAAAAATATGCCATTGACCTCTCTTGGCCAGGAATAAGTAAAGCGGAGACGAGCGCTTGCATTTTAAATCCTTTTCTGTCGCGCGCTATGCCCATAACACCAAGCACTTGGTTTTGGTAAATTAAAAGAACTGAGCTATGAACTCCGCTTTTAAAATAAGATACTATCGCAGTTTATGCCACATCATGCAAGGAGTTAAGCATCCTGGGCCTAACTTTATTTACAGCTTGCAGATAGAAAAAAAATATGCCGTTGATCTCTCTTGTCCGAGGGTGAGTAAAGCGGAAACGAGCGTTTTCCGTCGCGCGCTATGTACATACCAGCGACATACATGTAACACTAAGCACTTGGTCTGGTAAATTGAATAACAGAAGCTATGAACTCCGGTTTTTCAAATAAGATACCCTCATAATTTACGCCAAATCGATTAAGAAGCTTTGCATCCTGGGCATTAGCTTAGCGACGGCTCGAATTCAAAAATTAAATGCGATCTCGCAAACTGTCATGAAAACATTTACATTTGGTATAATCGTGCCAGAACTGACGGGTCTAACATAACCCGTTAAACTTATTACTTGTTTTCTACGAATTTAACGAAAACGTAAATAGCTTCGTAGAAGCCACATGAATATTTGGCGCAACTGAGGCCCCGTTTACACGGGTCCGGACAAATTTTTGCACGGACGAATTTTGTACCTGGACCGCCAGTTTACATGGATCCGTGCAAATTTTGTTACAGATTGCAGTGGTGTTTACACGGAACCGTGCAAATTTTAGACCAGTCGCGGCATTTGAATGGCTTTTTTACGTCTCTGTTGTGATTGGTTATCGCTAATGTTTTAAGCCAATCATGTTGCAGCTAATGCAGCACGCGGCAAATCAAACATGGCGGCATGCGCAGAAGCGGCAGACAAGAACTTTACGTGGTCTGATGAAGAAATTAATTTGTTGCTTAATGTAGTTATAGACTACATTAAGCAACAAGAAAAGCAGGGGAAGGAGTTGATTGGGAAACGGTCAAGAGCAAGTACGAAGACGTAACCAAAATGTTTTTGGAAAAGTACCCTCATAACGACAGGGAGAAATTCCCCCGACGTACCGATGCGTCAGGAAGCTTCAACAAAGACCGAATCCAAAACAAACTAAAACGGATCAAGTTAAACTTCAAATTTTTAAATTTTTAAAACAAAATGTAACAAAATAGGGGCATAATGCAACAAAATGTTTCATTTTTGCTAAGCAACCAGGCAAAATATAACTAGATTCCAGGCCTTAACCGCGCTATCTGTGCAAAAAGTTGCACGGTTCGGGTGTTTACACGAGTCCGTACGCAATATGGAACCGTGCCGGTCAAAAATTTGACCTGCTTTTTTCAGGTCCAAAACTTGCACACTTAGCCGTTCAAAAATTCGTCCAGTTCCGCCGGTCCCGTGTAAACGCAAGGTGGAACCGTGCAAGTTTTTGTCCGTGCAAAAATTTGTCCGGACCCGTGTAAACGGGGCCTGAGTCAAGAAAAAAGAACACGCGTCGAAGGAAGCGACACATTACAGTGACATTACATTGCTGTAAATCAAACAGCCTGGCTTGGTAATTAACACAATAAAAATATAAGAAAAAAATCCTTCGCGACAGCTCATAATCTGCTGGTCTTGTAGTGAAAACATAAAGTGAGCTGTACTGAGTAGTAGATAAAATATGAGCGGGAGATCTGTATGGGCGTTTACAATGGCGAGCCGATAGGAAATGAAATGAAATGTGAAATGAAAACAATAAATTGAATGCAAAGTATTGTTATGCGAATCAGTATAGATCTGTATCAAAAGTTAATGAATACTAATTAGCTGAGCAGGAGTTTGTATCAAAAGTTAATTCTATTGTTTGATTTGTATTGGGGTTTACAGTTGTGTACATGTGATCTGAATATGGTACTGGGATTGGTTTGCACCCGCATGAATATTTAATGAATTTTACAACTTGCAATAAACATGAGTCCCGACAAAGCTTTCTAACATATATTTCATCAACAAATAGGCGTCAAAAGGTGTCAAACTCTGCTTCGCAAAATAGCTGGCCAGGAAATCAAACAGACCGATGACCTCAAGTCGAAGGCTAGCTCAATCAATTGAAAACATGGAATTTGGAGCTCCTTATAAACATATCAACAAAACCGTCAGAACTTCTAGCTGGTTAGAAATAAGTTGACTAAACTGAAATGAACAAATATACATTGAAGTCTCCTTCGCGTCCCTGGCATGGCGCAATCACGCATTTCGCCAGGGTTCTCATTCCTTCCATGTTTTTCTAACTCCAGGATATCAAGAAATTGAATCTTATCGAGAAAATAATTTCCTTCGCTTCAGGCGAGTCCATGCTTGATTGCTTTCGGCTGATACCCTTCCTTTTAACATTTAGCGTAAATGTGCTTTTGCGCCTTCAAGCGCGTAGTTCTTCGGTCCAAAGAAACCAGAAAGAAAACAAAGCTCGCATCCTGTTGTCCTTGCTTTGTCTTTAAACTCGTCCAGTAGATAATCTGTGGCGATAGTGGATATATTTAAGATGTTTTTTGACGTCAATTATCCATCAAGTCATCGACTGAAGCGAACGAAAAGAAGCCCAAACAGATTAGTTGAAGGTAGTCTCATTTTGCGTAGACGATGGCTTCCAGCAAAAATCGCGGCCCATCCACCCAAATTGCGGCCAATCACTCAGATTTCGCACAGAGCAACTAGAATAACTGTAGAACATCCCTGAATTTTTTCAAGGCTCAGAAAAAATTTTCAAAAGAGATACACTGGATTAAAGCTGAAGAAACGACCCAAAAGACAACCAAAACAAACATATGCATCGAAAGTAAGTTCTAACCTCCTCCACGGGAAAACTTGAAAAAAGGCAAATATAGAATTCAAGTGGAGTCCACTCGGGAAGAATTGACAACCGCCATGTTGTTACGTCACGCTATTGTTTTCCACATTTCCAAAAGTGGACATTCTCCTGGAGTGCGAATTTTGCTATAGCAAAATGAAGCCAGTTTCTTTCGAGATATTAAGACGGATTCCGCTGAAGGTTCGAGCAATGAGTGCGAAAATTAAGTACCAAAAATCTACTCATAGCACGGCCACATTTTGTATACTATTTAAAGATCTTATCGAAATTCACATGTCTTAGTGACCCCGTAATTAAATTCTAAAGCATTCTCCAGAAAAATAAAGTAAAACCTCGTAAAAATGTTTAAAACGCGCGCCATTTTGTTTTGAACTGGCGCGAAACGTCCGTTTTAACTGAAATATTGACAACTTCAAATCTATTTTTCTCTCGCGGGGTCAGCTTGAGTGCTAAATTTTTGGCAGATTTTTGTTAGCTGTACTTAAACTGTTACCATGCTAAGAGGCCTTTTTGGTAATTTTATTTTTGCCTGTATTGCTCGAATGTTGGGCGGAAACCATCTTAACATTTTAAAAATATATATTAAGAAATAATTATAATAATAACAATATTATTATCTCCGTTATCTACTTTCACATTAAAATAATATAAAAATACAAGTTCACTAAGTCTATTCACCTCCCCCGCCTCCCACGAAAAAAAAGTGTTAGCTAAAAGGCTAAAAGGGTATTGTCGGACAGCTGTAATGAAGTCATTTTGTGATGTCGAAGATTTTATAATCTCTGGTAATGACTTCCATGTGTCTCTGGAGACACATGATTTTTATTGGCTGAATTTTCAACAAAGGAATTTTAAATCTTTGTTCTTCGTGCCCCAGGCACAATCGGCTAAGGGCCTCTTTATATGGAGGAGAGTTGTCCCTGGTAGGAGGGTTACCCTCCATACAGAGCCACCCCGGGCGAGAGAGCTTTTCATACGTTTCTTTATAAATAGCTGCGAACTGTTTATATAAGAAATTGCAAAGTTGGCTCAGAGGGCTGGGTGACCCTGGGTGGAGGGTCACTCGCTTTGAAGGTAGGGTGACCCTGGGGAGCGAGCCAACTTTTTTCCATATAAACAGTTTGGTTATTTTCGCCTCGCCTACCAGGGACAAGTTAACACATACAGAGCATGCGCAAACGCTGCAGTCGACCAAAACAAAATTGCAGATACATTGAAATCGAAGTCGGCGGTGAATTTGTCCAAAAAATGGTCGTGGTCGATGTTTCAGCGTTCCTGATTTAAAAAAAGGCAGACATAATAGATGTTTCAAAACAACTCTCGCCAGTCTTTTGAACCGAGAGGGCCAAGTTTTGGCTCGGTCAACAGGGACAACTTTTTCATATAAACGCTCGGCAAAAGATAGCTCGGGGAAGAGGGTAGCCCTCCTACCAGGGACAACTCTCCTCCATATAAACAGGCCCTTAAGAAGGACACTTAGCGTCTCTCGGGACGAGAATGCCAACAAGCGCGAGTGGAATAATTACTGAGGCGTACACCTGTGGTCCATGGGATATGAGCTCATATAACACCGCCTGTAAACCAATTAAAACTCGCAATATACCGTGGCTACAATGGATTTTAATGATGTTTATTTAATATGCTGTACAAGCTTGTTCTAACTTTTATGTTTATGAAACCCTGGTGTATGACCATTCAAGTGAGCGCTATTTCAACAGTACTTTCAGGTTAAGTGTCTGAAAATTAAATACTCGCGTTTCAAATAACATTATATAGTGCTCCCTTCCAAAAGCATGGAGAGTGACTATCGGCCTTTGAAGCAGAATGTTTCTGAACAGCTGGAGGACATAAACAGACTGCTGATCCAATCTCTTGGAAAATAACTGCACCTCTCTCATCCCCGTATTTAAAAAAAATTACTGCGACTCAGTCCCTTTAATGTAAGATATGGAACGTCTGTAAACTACTAACCTGAAACTCGCGTTAATATTCGCAGATAACCGTTTATTCATTACGTTGATGAAGTTGCACACTATACACTGTGGCTTGTAAATATATTTTGTAAAACAATCTTTTAACGTGGAGTAATTTTCAAAGATTGTTCGCGTTTTATTCATCCGTTTCTCCGTTCTGTAGAAATAAGGGCCTGTTTACATGATTCCGGAATGACTTTTATTCCGGAACGAGTTCATTCCATCCCCGCATACATTTCTCTTTATCTGTTTACATGATACCGAGACGAAAGTCAAGTCATTCCGGAATGAGTTCATTCCGGTTTTCATTCCGGAATGAAAGTTTCGTTCTGGGATGACATTTCATTCTGGTATCATGTAAACATAGAACGAATTTCGTTCCGGGATGAACTCGCAACTTGTTGAACCGCATACGGACTCCACAGTTTGAATTCAGAGCGAAAAAACATACATCTGTTTAGCCCAAAGAAGCAGCTCTATGGTCAAATTACTTGGCAAAACTGCAGATACGGCCATTAATGGGCACAAAAACATGTTTGCGCGAAACATGCGCCATCTTGTTTTGATCTCGCGCGAAACATGCGCCACCTTGTTTTGATCTCGCGCGGAAATCGTGCACGTGAAAATGCCTTTGGTTGAACCGGTCGACTCTGTCATGTAAATGCAGAACGAATTTCATTCCGGAACGAGTTTCGTTCCGGAATGAAAGTCATTCCGGAATCATGTAAACAGGCCCTAACTTACCGTGCAAGATGTATTACATGCTGAAATGAAATCCTTCAATGAAAAAAGGTGTTGTAAATGAATTTCTATCAGCCATAGCGAAAAAAGTGTAGAGGGAAGCTAAGGAATCTGTAAGCAGGGTTGCCACCAGCCCTCTCCCGCCCTGGAATTACGTTGCTTATCGTGGAAGGCATGGTGGCCTAATCACTAGCGCACTGAACTCCGGATCGAGCGGTCCGGGATCGAGCTCTGACCATTGTGTTGCGTTCTCGGGCAAGACACTACTCTCTACCCAGGTGTTTAAAAGGGAACCTGCGAATCTGGGTGTTAACTCTTGTAACTGGCATCCCGTCCTGAAACCGGGATAAGCTCCGTTGTTTTCAGACCCTTGGAGCGATGCAGAATTGGCTGGGTCACTTCCCAGGGAAAGGATCCTTCCAGGCCTCGACTTCATCAAGTTGCTAGTGTTTCGTCTTTGTTCTTGTTTGTTTTGGCTACTTAAAGTACATGGATACCCTGTACAATACACTGGGTTTCAAATAAAACCACTTTATTTTTACACGGTTATACTTTCAACTTATATTCTTGAAAAGCTAAAAATATGACTAAACTACCTTATTATAGGAAATTAACGATACATGTTATTAAGGCGAATTTCAAAAATACGCGTTAATTTTATTTATGCAAACACGTTTACTATAAGCATCCAACCAGAACTTTTCTTAAATTCGCGATAATTTTATTACGCGTAAATTTTGTTCGCGTTGTTAAAATGCTTCATTATATTCCTATAACAAGAGCTCTTAGAGCTTACAACTGCGCTGGTCTCGTGAGCACTTTAGGGGAGCCATGTGGGGGGAACAAAAAATGCACCCCCCCCCCCCTATCCCCTTTACCTGCGTCGAACAATGTTGCGACTGACAAACAAGATGGTAAGAAAACACCTTGCGTGACATTTCATGGTTGCCTAGTTCCATCCGAAATTAAATATTTTTCTCATATGCTAATGGTGGCCAAATTTAATTCCCAGGATCCTGATCCGTGAAACAAAAAAATCTTTTAAATCAGTATCCAGTGTTGCATTGAATTACCGTTTAAAGATTGAACAAGAGCTCTTAGAGCTTACAACTGCGCTGGTCTCGTGAGCACTTTAGGGAAGCCATCTGGGGGGAACAAAAAATGCACCCCCTCCCCTTATCCCCTTTACCTGCGTCGAACAATGTTGCGACTGACAAACAAGATGGTAGGAAAACACCTTGCGTTACATTTCATGGTTGACTAGTTCCATCCGAAATTAAACATTTTTCTTATCTGCTAATGCAAATGATGGCCAAATTTAATTCCCACGATCCTGATCCGTGAAACAAAAAAATCTTTTAAATCAGCATCCAGTGTTGTCTTGAATTACCGTTTAAAGATTGAATAACCAGCTCCGAAAATGGAATATTGGAGCAAATAATTAAATCAAATTTGAGAAGAACACTAGACCTGTGTTTTGCTGAATGGGAATTCCCCGGGGAATTAATTTACTAATGACGTAACCCTTGCAAGTCAGGGCATGTTTGTCTCAGTGGTTTTTCATCAGATTTCAGAAATCCCATAGATGACACAGCTCCAAAAATAAATAACGCTAAAAAGTCGAATATTTCACACTTAACATATAAGTTTAGACCAGAGGATTTGTTTAGTTTCCGTTTGTAGCAGATTTAAACCTTCCAGAGCATTGCGTGATTCTTGCCGATCAGTGTCTTGTGAAAGTAAAAAATGTTAACGCCAGCACATTCCAGGACACAAACGTAATGTAAATAAATGTAAATTCTTGCCCGCTAAAGCGTATTTATTTAAAGCATGAAATTTTAGTATTTTCTTCGATTCAAACGCTTCAAAATACTTCACACTTAATTTTGTAAGTAAAGATTAATGGATTCGCAAAGATTTGAAAGGTAGCTGATAATAGCTTTGAAAAATTACGTGACTCAAAGTCTAGCCGATCGAAAGTGAAACTTGTCATGTCAGAACATTCTTTTACACCAACGTAATGGTATTTATTCACAGATTCTGGCCCGCTGAAATATATTTTTCTTTCGACGCATGAAAATTTAGAATTTCCTTTAAATAAAACGCTTCAAAATCGAATATTTCACACTAAACATTCTTTTTAAAGGAAAAAAAATAAGAAAATGTCTCCATTTGTTACTGATTTGTAGCTTCTAAACATCGCGTGACATGAGCTTGACCGAGTGGAGGCTTGGTACAAGTCACCGACAAAACGAAAAATAATAATAAACCCCGTGCAGAGCAAGAACTGCGCAGCGCAGTTAATAACCAGCTCCGAAAATGGAATATTGGAGCAAATAATTAAATCAAATTTGAGAAGAACACTAGACCTGTGTTTTGCTGAATGGGAATTCCCCGGGGAATTAATTTACCAATGACGTAACCCTTGCAAGTCAGGGCATGTTTGTCTCAGTGGTTTTCCATCAGATTTCAGAAATCTTCTAGATGACACAGCTCCAAAAATAAATAACGCTAAAAAGTCGAACATTTCACACTTAACATGCTAAGTTAAGACCAGAGGATTTGTTTAGTTTTTTTTTTTGAAGTAGATTTAAACCTTTCAGAGCATTGCGTGATTCTTGCCGATCAGTGCCTTGTGAAAGTAAAAATTTGCTAACGCCAGCACATTCCAGGACACAAACGTAATGTAAATAAATGTAAATTCTTGCCCGCTAAAGCGTATTTTTTTTAAAGCGTGAAATTTTAGTATTTTCTTTGATTCAAACGCTTCAAAATACTTCACACTGAATTTTGTAAGTAAAGATTAATGGCTTCGCAAAGATTTGAAAGGTAGCTGCTGATAATAGCTTTGAAAAATTACGTGACTCGAGGTCTAGCCGATCGAAAGTGAAACTTGTCATGTCAGCACATTCTTTAACACCAACGTAATGGTATTTATTCACAGATTCTGGCCCGCTGAAATATATTTTTCTTTCGACGCATGAAAATTTAGAATTTTGTTTGAATAAAACGCTTCAAAATCGGACATCTCACGCTAAACATGCTTATTAAGACCAAAGCATTTGAAAATTTCCCATTAGTAAGTGTTTTCTAGCTTTTAAACCTTGCGTGACCCCAGCCTGGCCGAGCGGGGGCATCAGTCTGGTCACTGAGAAAAAAACAAGAGCTCTTAGAGCTTACAACTGCGCTGGTCTCGTGAGCACTTTAGGGGAGCCATGTGGGGGGAACAAAAAATTGCACCCCCCCCCCCCCCTTATCCCCTTTACCTGCGTCGAACAATGTTGCGACTGGCAAACAAGATGGTAGGAAAACACCTTGCGTGACATTTCATGGTTGACTAGTTCCGTCCGAAATTAAATATTTTTTTATATGCTAATGCTGGCCAAATTTAATTCCCACGATCCTGATCCGTGAAACAAAAAAATCTTTTAAATCAGCGACCAGTGTTGTCTTGAATTACCGTTTAAAGATTGAATAACCAGCTCCGAAAATGGAATATTGGAGCAAATAATTAAATCAAATTTGAGAAAAACACTAGACCTGTGTTTTGCTGAATGGGAATTTCCCGGAGAATTAATTTAGCAATGACGTAATCTTTGCAAGTCAAGGCATGTTTGTCTCGGTGGTTTTCCATCAGATTTCAGAAATCCTATAGATGACACAGCTCCAAAAATAAATAACGCTAAAAAGTCGAATATTTCACACTTAACATGCTAAGTTTAGACCAAAGGATTTGTTTAGTTTCCGTTTCTGGCAGATTTAAACCTTTCAGAGCATTGCGTGATTCTTGCCGATCGGTGCCTTGTGAAAGTAGAAATTTGCTAACGTCAGCACATTCCGGGACACAGACGTAATGTAAATAAATGTAAATTCTTGCTCACTAAAGCGAAAGTATCCGTGAGAATTTCGACAGTATAGGCAAATTCTGGCCGAATTCCCAAGCTGTTTCTAGCACAGAGGGTAATTCCCTAGCATACCGAATGACGTAAGCGGTACAAGTCAGGGCGGCAGTCAGGGCATGTTTGTGAAGGGAATTTTTCTTGATATCTTTAAAATCCTTTCAATGACACAGGCAAAAAAAAAAGATTACCCTTAAAAGAGAAATACTTCGCAATTAATTTGTTTAGTAAAGACCAAAGGATTCGCAAAGATTTAAAAGGTAGCTGGTAACAGCTTTGAAACATTACGTGACTCAAGATCTAGCCGATCGAAAGTGAAACTTGTCATGTCAGCACATTCTTTGCCACCAACGTAATGGTATTTCATTACAGATTCTGGCCCGCTGAATTATATTTCTCTTTCAAAAAATGTTGCGACTGACAAACAGATGGTAAGAGAACACCTTGTGTGACATTTCATGGTTGACTAGTTCCATCTGCAATTTATTATTTTTCTTGTATGCTAATGCTAGCCAGATTCCCACGATCCTGATCCGTGAAGCCAGACGATTTATTTTAATCCATCCAGTGTTGTATTGAATTAATGTTTAAACACTGAACAATCGTTCCTAGAAGGGAATATTAAAGCAAAGATTTAAATCAAATTTGAGAAGAACACTTGAGCCGTTTTTAGCAGAGTGAAGAAAGAAAAATACATTTCGCTTTAAAATTGAATATTTCACACTAAACGTGCTAAATGAAGACCAAAGGATTCATAAATTTTACATAAGTAGCTGAATAACAGCTTTAAAACATTGCGTGACTGGCCGATCACAAGTAAGGCCTTGTAAAAGTGAAACTTGTCATGTCAGCACATTCTTTGACACGAACGTAATGGTATTTAGGCACAGTATCAAGTCCGCTAAAATATATTTTTCTTTCATAGCATGAAAATTTAGTATTTTCGTTGAGTCAAACACTTAAAAATCGAACATTTTACATTAAACATGCTAAGTAAAGACACAAACGTAATGTAAATAAATGTAAATTCTTGCCCGCTAAAGCGTATTTATTTAAAGCGTAAAAGTTTAGTATTTTCTTCGATTCAAATGCTTCAAAATACTTCACACTGAATTTTTTAAGTAAAGATTAATGGATTCGCAAAGATTTGAAAGGTAGCTGAAAATAGCTTTGAAAAATTACGTGACTCGAGGTCTAGCCGATCGAAAGTGAAACTTGTCATGTCAGCACATTCTTTAACACCAACGTAATGGTATTTATTCACAGATTTTGGCCCGCTGAAATATATTTTTCTTTCGAGGCATGAAAATTTAGAATTTTGTTTGAATAAAATGCTTCAAAATCGGACACCTCACGCTAAACATGCTTATTAAGACCAAAGCATTTGAAAATTTCCCATTAGTAAGTGTTTTCTAGCTTTTAAACCTTGCGTGACCCCAGCCTGGCCGAGCGGGGGCATCAGTCTGGTCACTGAGAAAAAAAAAAAAAAAAAAAAAAAAAGGACGTGCAGAGCAAGAACTGCGCAGCGCAGTTAAAAAAAAAAAGGACGTGCAGAGCAAGAACTGCGCAGCGCAGTTAATAAGGTATAACTACAATCCAACATATAAATAAACCACTGAATGCAATGGTCACACGACACATCTCCACGGCCCGGCCAAGACCTGTACGCATGCGCACAGCCTATTACCCGTGGAGTGGCAGCCATGGACAGCTGTTTCGTCCTTGTAAGGACTCATCAGCATGATATAACATGATTGCGCAATGATTGCTCGTTCTGAACGTTCTGGCTTACAACTTTCTTTGAAAGTTTGTCTCACATGAAAAACTAACACTACGGCTCCGCGAAAGCTAAAACGTTTATAATTTCTCGCTCGATTTTGTTAATCTTTTCTACACCTCGCGTGACTTTACTAACATCTAACTCGATTTTTCAATTTCTCGCGTAGTTTTCATCACTGTTTGATTTGTTACTGTACTATAACACTTATTTACTTCTAAGTCTTCGTGGTTCAGTTATTAGGGACATTCAATATTCAATATTCAAATAGATCCCGCTTTCCCTTCGCCCCATATCCTCTACCAAAGAGCCTGTTCGCCAGTCTCGTACCAGAGCCCTTCAGTAGACGCGGAGGTTCTAGGAACGAGAATTGTGTGACAAGTGACGATCTTGGGCATGCGCACTAATTATGAAAAAAGTCACGCTCCTACTCAGAACTTCAAGCTGAAGGTCGATCTGTCGGTAAGTTGACATTTAAGAAAGCATACTCAAACTATGTAAATGTGTTCATACATTCTAGAGGTCATTCTACTGTTTTCTAATCTCGGAAAATAATGAACTTAAAATGAAACTTTGCTGTAAAATGTACGTAAAGTTTAAGGTTAAGTGGACCTTTCAAACACAACGGTGCGAAACAGCTGCGGGACTATTCTTTAACAACGTCAAGTTTGTCCAGTACTCCTTTGGAGAGTTTCAGTACGCAGCCAGTAAATGTATTATTACTTTCTTTGGAAATCATTTTCACTGGTATGGTTGTTTTCTTGATCCACTTGTCCTTTGTAGAGTCGTAGCATTCAACAGTTAACTCACTTGGGAAATAGGTGACATTCCTTACACCACCCAGGGCATAGAGTGTTCCCTTCAGACACACCATACTACCCCATACATGCTTAACATTCAAGCTTGCAATAGAGTGCCATTCGTTTTTTAAAATATTGTACATCTCACATGTTCTCGACCACCCACCGGCAACAAAAATGTTTCCTTGAGTGGCCACACCAAAAGTGTAGCTTTTTTCTTTTTGCATGTCTGCGATTTCCTCCCATTTGTTTTCCACAGTGTCGAATCTCTCACTTTTCGTAACGTATCCTGCCTGTGGCCGCTTGCCTCCGAGAATATAAAGGTGATTACCAGCTGCAACAACTCAAGCCTCTTCTCTGCAGCCCTCGTGAGATGAGAGAACTGTCTGCCATGAACACAACTCTACATTGTACCTTTGAATAGTGGATTTATTCGTTGATGTGTTGACCTCAACAGCATAGATTTCTCCTTTAACGACAGTCACCATAGTAGAAGGGGCGGACAAACTTAAGTCCAAAGTAGACCAGCCATTAAATACGGGATCGCATCTCTCTGCCTTATAACGGTGAAAGGTGTACAACTTATCGTGGAAGTTTATCATCTTGGTTTCATAGTCCCGATTCTCTGACAGCCCGTCTGGCAAACGCTTCCACTCATCTTTCTCGGGGAGATAACAGAAAGTGTATTTCCCTCCACAAGCTACAATGGCGCGTGTTTCAAGCCCTTTTCTCGGTGACTGCCGAAGATCATTTTCACTTGTAAAGCTAGTCAGCTTAATAGCATCTGAAACCAGCTTCAAACAACCGAAATTCTCTCGCACAAGTTCATTTGTCACGACATCGAGCAAATAGTCACGCGACAGGAAAACCAGCCGCACGTGACGAAACAATTCTTCAAACGTTGCCTTTCGCTCGCTTTTGTTTTGTTCGATCCACTTGAAAATGATTTTCAAAACATCGGCTTCGACTGCAACAGAAATCTCATCGCTTGAAATCCATCTCTCAACTTCCTTTGCTTCCAAGTTTAAGAATTCATCCATTTCTGCTACAGAGGCGAAGTTCGCGTGGATGAACTTCTTGCTGTTAGCGATAAGTTTGTCACACTGGTATTTCTCAGCGAAATAAAAGGTTGAAATGCAGTTTGATTTGGTCATTTGTCCTTCTAGAAATCGGCCAGAAACGGTTTTCAAGCCCGGAATGATCAGATAGTTCGCTGTAGCGATTAGATCTTCAGAATTCTCTTGAGTTATCTCGACACTTCCTGTGTAAATGAACTCCAAAACATCTTCCATTACAGACCCCGAAATCTCTTCGAACCGAGCGATTCCTTCACGATTCTCTTTCATGTCACTCTGAAGAAGCTTGTGAAAGAACGGGCTTGCTGCGGAAAGCACATTTCTATGAGCCTTGAACTCTTTGTCATCTTTCGTCACCAAAGTTATGTCGCATAAATGATCTTGTTTTCGCTGCATGTTGAGCCGCTTTGTCAATTCCACACAGAATGAAGCTTGTTCGGCAGCAGTGATAGGCTGCAGATCTTCCATACTCCAGAGAATAGCCTTATTACCGTGAAATAGAGACTACTTTTGAAGCGTGTCGTTCAGAGATGTCGTCAAAAATCGAAAGCGGAAGAGGAAGAGGACACCGGGAACGAATTCAGAGTTGACGTCATCACTCATCACGAGTGGACCTACCTGTATTGTTGACCTGTTTATGGCTGTAGGGCTTGTTTTGGGTTTTACATCGCTAGTTTTAGAGATTTTGGCGATGTGGTTTTCTTAAATGCACCAAAAAAATTTCAAACAGTTTCCCGTCCAACTAGAAACCCAAAGATTTTTAAAACGCAAATTTCCATCCGAAGATACCCCCCCCCCCCCCTCCTCTCTCCGCTTCCCAAATATAAGCCCACCTGAAAGGGACATCTACTTGCAAATATAAGTGCAGGTCTTATTTTTGGAATATTGCGGTGTTTTCTTTCTATGACATTTGAAGAAAAAAGAACACGGCTTCCGGCGGTTTCATACTGATCACTTTTAGAGGACCTTTTAGAGATGAAAAAGAATTTAAGATACACCCACCAAGCAAGTTTTTGTACCTTTTAGGGGGTCCTTTTACAATTTCCAACGAACACCCTGTCACTTTTATATGGTAGTCCCCCATCTGGGTATGAGGGGAAAGGAAACTTGTCCCAAGGACGTAACTCTTGAAGGGTTGCATCGAAGCTACTGGTTGTAGGGACCTTGATTCGCTCTGTAATTTTTCTTTCGCTTTTATTGTCCCACGTTCAGTACACATACGGACAGTCAGGCTGGCAGATAACATTAAAGAATTCGAAGCTACAACACGATAGGCAAGTTTCAGGTCAGTAGAAACAGACGTGCTATTCCGTAAATTTAAAACTTGAAGTAATTCTCAAAGATTGTTCGCGTGCAAAGCATTCAACCGTAGGTGCGGTGGCCTAATGAGCTCTTATGGTTAGTGCACTGGACCCCGGATCGAGCGGTCTGGGTACGAGTCATGTCTGCGGTCACTGTGTTGTGTTTTTAGGCAAGACGCTTTACTCTTATAGTGCCTGTCTCCACCCAGTTGTATACATGGGTACCGGCGAATCTGAGGGCTATCCTGCGATGGACTAGCATCCCATCCTGAAGCCCTGATGTAGATTTTCTTATTTTTATGTACTTTGCTAAGAAGGTTTTGTGACGAAAGCGATAAGCCTGGTCACTTCCCAGGGAAAGGAACCTTCCAAGTCTCGTCTTCATCAAGTCAGTAGTATTTCTTCTTCTTGTGCGCTCTGATTGGCTACAAAAATACATATTCAGCCTGGGCCAGAAAAACAATAGTCTTATATGTAGTATATAACATAGTGAGACATGGATAACCTGCACTATTCCCTGGATTTCAAATGAAACCACTTTATTTTAGCACAATGATTCTTACAGTTTAGAATCTTGGAAAGCTAAAATATGACTAAATTAAACTTAACTGACATTACAATCCAATCTTTTCAGTTTCTTTTCGTAAAAGGGTAAAATTACGGCCTCACGAACACTAAAACTTTTCAAATTTTCTTGTATGAATTTTGTTAATTAAACTTCCAGCATGATTTTTGAAGCCCCCCCCCCCCCGCCCCCACCACCACCACCCTTTTTGTTCTCTATGTCACGCAAACCTATAATCCTCGTTTGCCCTGGTAGTGTAGACATCTTTACTTCAAGGTCTTCATGGTTTAGTTATTAGGACCATTAATTCAAATCGATATTCAAACAACCAATCTCGTTTCCAGAGCCTTTGATCCTCTAGTGTCACTGCCAAGGAGACGCGGAGGTCCTGGAAACGAGAATTGTGTGACACGTGACGATCTTGGGCTCGGCACACGCAAGGTTTAAAAAAGTCACGCTCATACTCGTACTGCTACTTCGAGTTGAAGGAAACTTAATATCATTTATCTGTCAGTAAGAAGACACTATTGAAAGAAAAGTGTTTGTAACTTGTACTTGATTCTACTGTCAGAAAATGGTAACCTTGAAAGGGAACTTTTCTGTAAAATGTATGAAAATCGTTTTCCAATTGCAAGGTAGCAACGTTTAATTAAGCAGATCTTCAACTATCAGCTTCATCTTTCAAGCGCTAAATTGAGTGTTGAAGGTAACAGATAGACTCTTTATCAAGCAAACCTGTTGGCATAGAGGAAAACTGTTTCCCTTGTGACCGAGCATCAAATGTAACGTGCCAAACAGCTGTGGGACTATTCTTTTAGTTTAACAACGCGCGCTTTGTCCAGTACTCCTTTGGAGAGTTTCAGTGCACACCCGGTGAATGTATCTTTATTTTCTTCGGAGATCGTTTTCACTGGTATGGTTGTCTTCTTGATCCATTTGTCCTCTGTAGCGTCATAGCATTCAACACTCAAATCATTTCGTGAAGGAAAGTCACATGCGCCACCCAGCACATAAAGTGTTCCTTTCAGACACACCATACTGCCATGTTCACGATTAACATTCAAGCTTGCAATAGACTGCCATTCGTTGGTTGAAATATTGTACATCTCACATGCTGTTAACCACGATGCGTAATATTCCTCGTCCTGTTTCCCCCCTGCAACATAAATCTTTCCTTGAGTGGCCACACCAAAAGCACAGCCTCTTGCTTGTTGCATGTCTGCGATATTCTCCCATTTGTTTTCCACAGTGTCGAATCTCTCAACTTTAGCAACGTATTCCCGTGTCTGTGGAGGCTTTCCCCCAAAAACATAAAGGTGATTACCAGCTGCAACAACAAAAGCCTCTTCTCTGCAGCCCTCGTGAGATGACAGAACTGTCTGCCATGAACACCGCTCAACATCATACCTTGCGATGGTGGATTTCTTCGTACGAAACGTGTCCACCTCCATAGCATAGATCTCACCACTAACTACAGTCACTATGGCAGAGCCCCTGGACACTGTCAGTGAATTCAAAGTAGACCAGCTATAAAAAACGGGATCGTATCTCTCTGCCTTACAATAGTGAAAGGTGTACAACTGATCACGGAAATTTATCATCTGGGTATAACAGCTTCGATTTTCTAACAATCCGTCTGGCAAACGCTTCCACTCATCTTTCTCTGGGAGATAACAAAAAGTGTATTTCCCTCCACAAGCTACAATGGCGCGTGTTTCAATCCCTTTTCTCGGCGATTGTGAAAAATCATTTTCATTTTTAAAGCTGGTCAGTTTCATTGCATCTGAGGTCAGCCGCAAACAACGAGAATTCTCTTGCACGAGTTCATTTGTCACGACATCGAACAAATAGTCACGCGATAGGAAAACCAGTTGCACGTGACGAAACAATTCTTCAAAAGCTGCTTTCCGATTGCTCTTATCATGTTTAACCCACTTTAATATGATTCTAAAAACATCTATTTCGTCTGGAACTGAAATCTCGTCGTCCGAAATCCACCTCTCGACTTCCTTTGCTTCCAAGTTTAAGAATTCATCCATTTCTGCTACCTGAGAGGCGAAGTTCGCGTGGATGAACTTCCTGCTGTTAGCGATGAGTTCGTCACACTGGTATTTCTCAGCGAAATAAAAGGTTGAAATGCAATTTGATTTGGTCATCTGTCCTTCTAGAAATCGCCCAGAAACTGTTTTCAAGCCCGGGATGAGAAGATAGTTCCCTGTAGCGATAAGATCTTTAGAGTTCTCTTGAGTGATCTCGACACTTCCTGTGTAGATGAACTCCAAAACATCTTCCATTACAGACCCCGAAATCTCTTCGAACCGAGCAATTCCTTCTCGATTCTCTTTCATGTCGCTCTGAAGAAGCTTGTGAAAGAACGGGCTTGCTGCGGAAAGCACATTTCTATGAGCCTTGAACTCTTTGTCATCTTTCGTCACCAAAGTTATGTCGCATAAATGATCTTGTTTTCGCTCCATGTTGAGCCGCTTCGTCAATTCAACACAGAAAGCAGCTTGCTCGGCAGCAGATATAGGCTGTAGATCTTCCATGCTCCAGAGAATAGCCTTATTTCCGTGAAATGACTTCTTTTGAACCGTTTCGTTGAGATGTCGAAATCGAAAGCGGAAGAGGAAAAAAACAATAGGGAACGAATTCACCGATGACGTCATTACTAGTGTTTCCATTCTCGTCCCCAGAGCCGCTTGTTCCTCTTAGCTGGTTGAGCCTGGGGCACAAAATACAGACATTTAAACACGAATGTTGCTATAGCTTTTAAATAAGCCAGTATCTTTCGTGAAATTAACATGTTAAAAATGTATGTTAAAAAATAATTTTAATAATAACAACATTATTATCTCCGTTATCTACTTACAAATTAAAATAATATAAAAATACAAGTTCACTACGTCTATTCACCCCCCCCCCCTCCCCCCGGAAAAAAGTGGCCAGCTGTCATGAAGTCATTTTGTGATGTGGAAGATTTTGTAATCTCTGGTAATGAGTTCCATGTGTCTTGGCTGGATTTTCAACAAAGAGAATTTAAATCTTTGTTCCTCGGGCCCCAGGCTCAATCGACTAAGAGGGCCGTGACTTAGCGGCTCTGGGGACGAGAATGCCAACAAGCGCGAGTGGAAAATTACTAACGCGTACACTCAGCACATTTGCGGTCCATGGGATATGAGCTCATATAACACGGCTTGTAAACCAATCAAAACTCAGGAATTGCAATATACCGTGGCTATTTAAATGGTGTTTATTTAATATGCTGCACAAGCTAGTTCTATGTTTATGAAACCCTAGTGTATGACCATTCAAGTGAGCGCCATTTCAGCAGTACCGTTCAGGTAAAGTGTCTGAAAATTAAACACTCGCGATTTCAGTAACATCATAAAATGCACCCCGCAATAATGTATACAGCGCCTGTACTCAGTCATTACTTTCAAAAGCATGAAGAGTGACTAACTGACTATCGGCCTTTGAAGCAAAATGTGTCTGAACAGCTGGAGGACATAAACAGACTGTTGCTCCAGTCTCTTGGAAAATAACTGCACCTCTCTCATCCCCGTATTAAAAAAACAAATCAGCACCCGTCACGTAGCTCCTCTAAGAAAATAGAAAATAGTGGCTAAAAATTACTGTGACTCAGTCCCTTTAATGTAAGGTATGGAACGTCTGTAAACTCCTAACCTGAAACTCGCGTTAATATTCGCGGATAACCGTTTATTTATTATGTTGATGAACGCATGCAACTGATTTTGACTTGTAAATACATATAGTGGTAAAACGGTCTTAATGGTTATATGAGAACACTGCGATGAGCCTGGGTCCAAAAAACCATGCATGGCGATCGAGGGTGAAACTTTTCTACCTTATCCTCCTTCCTCATGTAGCCGTGAAAAAAGTTCAAGGGAAAAACACTAGCTCTTTGAAAAGAAACGCTCTCTATCTACACTCGATAGAAATATTTTTGGATAAATTTGATCAATTCAACGGGTAAATTTTAGCGTTCAAATGTCAATTGCTGACCTTGCTTTGTCAACGAACGGTCTGGTTGTAGCAAATGGAACAGTAAATTTCCGGTCAATCCGGGAGAAACTGGGAAAGAGGAATACCTCTGAAGGTATTCCTTTTTTCCGAAAACTTTCCAATGGAAAGGCCCGTTCCATTAAATTTCCAACCATAACAAACGGTTTTTCCATACAAATGGAAAGTGCTCAGGTTGTAAATAAATTTCTATCAACCAACAAGAAAAACGTGTAGAGGGAAAGAATTTGAAAGCAGGGTGACCAGCCTTCTCCACCCACGGTTGCCATGGGCAACCAAAGCTGGAGAGGTGATTAGTATCCTGTGGCACTTTTCATTTACATGGAATTTTTGGTAAGAATTTTTCCTTAAATGGAACAGTTCAAATCTTCCCATCACGAAGACGGAACGGAAAGAATCTGTTCCTTTTGAAAATTTCCGTTTTGATAGAACTGCAACGAGGCTCCGGATCGAGCGGTTTGGATTCGAGCCCTGGCTAGGCCTTTCTCGATTATGCTAGCATTTTTTTCGACATTTTTTGGGAAAACGAGCATTTTTTTCGTTTTTTCTTGAAAAAGAATTGCTAGCATTTTCTGTCATTTTTCGTGACTGTGATCCAGATTTCAGAACTCAGAAGGATAAATTATCCTAAAGTTTCACAGTTTTGATTACTTAATTTGATTGTTTTCTGTCTGTTTCGACTGTTTGTGCGTTGTGTTACTTGTGTACTTGTGTTGTATTACTTACGTGTGTGTTTTTTTAATTTTTTTAAAAATTTTAATATTTTTTTTTATTTCTTATTTTTATAAACAAACAATTATTAAGTATCACCTGTTGTTGATATATACTACTTATTAACCGAGAGTGAGGTCATTACAGAGGAATCTCAGACCGAGCCCTTGATGTATTGACCGAGCGACAGCGAGGTCAATACATCAAGGTCGAGGTCTGAGATTCTCCTGTAATGACCGAACGGACGAGGTTAATAAGTTATTTATTATATGGCCTTTAACCACTATTCAAAAAAATCAAGGGAAAGAACACTGGAGGTAAAACTCGCTCTTGC
The DNA here is from genome assembly GCF_052425735.1 of Oculina patagonica. Classification (NCBI taxonomy): domain Eukaryota; kingdom Metazoa; phylum Cnidaria; class Anthozoa; order Scleractinia; family Oculinidae; genus Oculina; species Oculina patagonica. The sequence continues at coordinate 8,324,184 of NC_135771.1, read as the reverse complement.
TCTCTGTGGCTCTCTTCGTCGCTCATACTAAAGAAGTATCGGTATGCTTATATTTTTTTCAGTTATTGAAAAGATAGTTATATTTTGTCGGCATTTTTTGTTGTTTTTGCCCCCTCGCTGGTAGCTTTTAGTCACAACTCAAAACCGTCGAGCCGAGAAAATTTTCATAATGCCCGGTCATTACAAGAAAATAATGCCCGCTCAGCAGCCAATCAAAGCGCGCGTACTATTGTAGCCTTGTTGATATGAGCATATAATGTAAGAGTTCGTTCGTTTTGTTTGAAATAAAACACAGCATTCTTTGGAATTCAAGTGGCATTTTTTAAAGAAATCAGGCATTATTTTAGCATTTTTTTGGCTTTATGCGAGAATTTCTAGTAGCATTAAATGCCAGTTTTACTAGCATAATCGAGAAAGGCCTAGCCCTGGCCGGTGTCATTGTGTCGTGTTCTTGGGCAAGAGACAACTCACTGTGAATCTGGGGGTTAAGCCTGCCATGGACTCGCATCGCATCGTGAACAGAGCCGGGTTAAGCACCGGCGTTTTGAGACACTTTGAACGATGCAGATTTTGCTGGTTAATTTTGTTTTACGTTGCTAAGCAGGTTTTGTTTTGTGATCCCGGGCGAGGTGGAACCTCGATCTAACGAACCTCTATCTTACGAAGTCCTCGATATAACCAACTATATTCTTCGCCCCAGTAATAGTAAAACATATGGAAAAGAACCTCGATACAACGAAACCCCGCTCGTTAAAGCGAACATATTTTGTCAGTCCCTTGGCCCTTCGTTAGATCGAGGTTCCACTGTATATGAATTCCTGGACGATTCGCTTGGTTTCAAATCCAATTACTTTATTTTAACATGGTGTATCTTTCAGTTTAGAATATTAAATATGACTAAGCTAAACTTTATCTACAATCGGAAATCCAACAAAAAAAAATAATACAATGGTAAAAATTGTCAGTTACCAATTGCTAGTCACGAAAGTTCTGGCTTGTTGTAAGTTTGTCTTACATGAAAAACAAACATTACAGCTCCGCTATATATATTAGAACTTTATAACTTCTCACACGATTTTTGTTAACTTCGCGTGCAATTTTAAACATCTTACGTGACATTTTAGCTTCTAACTTAATTTTCTAACTTGTGTGATTTTTATAGCCTCGATATTTTGCTATTTTTTTGTCACGCAAGCATACAATCATTGTTTGGTTTGGCAGTGTACTGTAACAATTATTCACTTCTATGCGTTCGTGGTTTGTTATAAGGGGAAATCGCTATTTAAAAACCGGTCTCGTTTCCAGGGCCCTTGACCCTCCCTGTCGCTGACAAGTAGACCTGGATGTTCTGGGAACGAGAATAGTGTTTCACTTTGTAAATTGTATGATAATTTCACGTAACTTAAATCATTCTGAGTGAATTTGAATTATGTAAAACATACTGGAAACAAAGCCGTAAATATGTTCATTCATTCTACTGTAAACGGCAGATCTTGAGCTGTCAGCTTTATCTTTCAAGCGCTAAACTGAAGCTAACAGACAGGCTTATATTAATCAAACCTGTAGACAGAAAAGGTTTCCTTGGGACCGTGAATTCAATGTAGATCGAAGTAGTTTAAGCCCCCCTCCCCCAGTTTAAAGATAAGTGGACCTTTCAGACGTAACGGTGCTAGACAGCTGTGTGGCTATTCGTTTAGTTTAACAACGTAAGCTTTGTCCAGTACTCCTTTGGAGAGTTTCAGTGCACACCCGGTGAATGTATCTTTATTTTCTTCCGAGATCGTTTTCACTGGTATGGTTGTCTTCTTGATCCATTTGTCCTCTGTAGGGTCATAGCATTCAACACTCAAATCACTTCGTGACCAGTTATCCCTTGTGCCACCCAGCACATAGAGTGTTCCCTTCAGACACACCATACTGCCGCACACACGACTAACATTCAAACTTCCAATAAACTGCCATTCGTTTGATGAGATATTGTACATCTCACAAGTTTGCGACATACAGTTCTCTCTATCCCTTCCTCCGGCAACAAAAATCTTTCCTTGAGTGGCCACACCAAAAGCACCGCCTCTTGCTTGTTGCATGTCTACGATTTCTTCCCATTTGTATTCCACAGTGTCGAATCTCTCCGCTTTCGCAACGCATTCCCTTGTCTGAGGCGGCGTTCCACCGAGAACATACAGATGATTTCCAGCTGCAACAACACAAGCGTCTTGCCTGCAGCCCTCGTGAGATTGCAGAACTGTCTGCCACGAACAACGCTCAACATCGTACCTTGCGATAGTGGATTTCTTCTTACTGTACGTGTCCACTTCAATAGCATAGATTTCGCCTCTAACTACAGTCACGTTATCACCCCTGGGTGCTGACTTCAAAGTAGACCAAACATCAAACACAGGATCATATCTCTCTGCCTTGCAACCGTGAAAGGTGTACAACTGATCACGGAAATTTATCATCTGGGTATAACAGCTTCGATTTTCTAACAATCCGTCTGGCAAACGCTTCCACTCATCTTTCTCTGGGAGATAACAAAAAGTGTATTTCCCTCCACAAGCTACAATGGCGCGTGTTTCAATCCCTTTTCTCGGCGATTGTGAAAACTCGTTTTCACTTGTAAAGCTAGTCAGCTTCATTGCATCTAAGGTCAGCTTTAAACAAACCGAATTCTCTCGCACGAGTTCATTTGTCACGACATCGAACAAATAGTCACGCGATAGAAAAACCAGTTGCACATGACGAAACAATTCTTCAAAAACTGATTTTCGATTGCTCGTGTCTTGTTCAACCCACTTCAATATGATTCTAAAAACATCTGCCTCGTCTGGAACAGAAATCTCATCATTTGAAATCCACCTCTCGACTTCCTTCGCTTCCAAGTTTAAGAATTCATCCATTTCTGCTACAGAGGCGAAGTTCGCGTGGATAAACTTCCTGCTGTTAGCGATAAGCTCGTCACACTGGTATTTCTCAGCGAAATAAAAGGTTGAAATACAGTTTGATTTGGTCATTTGTCCCTCTAGAAATCGGCCAGAAACGGTTTTCAATCCCGGAATGATCAGATAGTTCGCTGTAGCGATTAGATATTCAGAATTCTCTTGAGTTATCTCGACACTTCCTGTGTAGATGAACTCCAAAACATCTTCCATTACTGACCCCGAAATCTCTTCGAACCGAGCAATTCCTTCTCGATTCTCTTTCATGTCGCTCTGAAGAAGCTTGTGAAAGAACGGGCTTGCTGCGGAAAGGACATTTCTATGCGCCTTGAACTCTTTGTCATCTTTCGTCACCAAAGTTACATCGCATAAATGATCTTGTTTTCGCTGCATGTTGAGCCGCTTTGTCATTTCCACACAGAAAGCAGCTTGTTCGGCAGCAGAAATAGGCTTCAAATCTTCCATACTCCAGAGAATAGCCTTATTACCTTGAAATAAAGACTCCTTTTTAACCGTCTTATCGAGTCCTCTTAGATATCATCAAAATCGAAAGCGGAAGAGGAAGAGGACACTGGGAACTAATCCAGAGATGACGTCATCACGAGGAGACCTCGTGATGAGATACCTTCTCGAACTTTCGCTTCTTTTTCTCCGTCTAATATAAAGACGCTAGACGGTTAGAACCTAAATCTTCAGAAAATACGGCTATTCTTTGGAGCATGGAAGATCTACAGCCTATCTCCGTTACAGAACAAGCTTCTTTTTGTGTGGAATTGACAAAGCGGCTCAACATGCAGCGAAAACAAGATTATTTATGCGACGTAACTTTGGTGACGAAAGATGAGAAAGAGTTCAAGGCTCACAGAAATGTGCTCTCCGCAGCAAGCCCGTTCTTTCACAAGCTTCTTCAGAGCGACATGAAAGAGAATCGAGAAGGAATTGCTCGGTTCGAAGAGATTTCGGGGTCTGTTATGGAAGATGTTTTGGAGTTCATCTACACAGGAAGTGTCGAGATCACTCAGGAGAATCAGGCTGCAGACCTGATAGCCGCAGCGAATTATCTGCTCATTCCGGGATTGAAAACAATTTCTGGGCGATTTCTTGAAGGACAGATGTCCAAATTAAACTGCATTTCAACCTTTTATTTTGCTGAGAAATACCAGTGTGACGAACTTATCGCTAACAGCAGGAAGTTCATCCACGCAAACGTCGCCTCTGTAGCAGAAATGGATGAATTTTTAAACTTGGAGGCGAAGGAAGTTGAGAGGTGGATTTCAAGTGATGAGATTTGTGTTGCAGTGGAAGCCGATGTTTTTAAAATCATATTAAGGTGGGTTGAACAAAACAAAAGCGAGCGAAAAGCATTTTTTGAAGAATTATTTCGTCACGTTCGGCTGGGTTTCCTATCGCGTGACTATTTACTCTATGTCGTGACAAATGAACTCGTGCAAGAGAATTTTGCTTGTTTGAAGCTGACCTCAGATGCTATCAAGCTGACTACCTTTGCAAGTGAAGACGACGATCTGCTGCAGTCACCGAGAAAAGGGATTGAAACACGCGTCATTGTAGCTTGTGGAGGGAAATACACTTTTTGTTATCTCCCAGAGAAAGATGAGTGGAAGCGTTTGCCAGACGGGCTGTCAGAGAAAAATCAGACAACCCAGATGATAAAATTCTGCGATCAGTTGTACACTTTTCCTTAAATTGGTAAGGCAGAGAGATATGATCCCGTTTTCAATGGCTGGGCTACTTTGGACTTGTCCACAAATTTTGCCATGGTGGCTGTCGTTAGAGGAGAAATCTATGCCATTGAAGTCAAGATTGAAGACGCCACATCAACGATTAAAAGGTACAATGTGGAGTTGTGTTCATGGCAGACAGTTTTGTCATCTCACGAGGGCTGTAGAGAAGAGGCTTGTGTTGTTGCCTCTGGTAATTATCTTTATGTTCTTGGTGGCAAGCCGCCAGAGGAGTCGGAGTACGTTACGAAAGCGGAACGATTCGACACTGTTAAAAACAAATGGGAGGAAATTACTGACATGCAACAAGAAAGAGGCTGTGCTTTTGGTGTGGCCACCCAATTAAAGATTTTTGTTGCCGGAGACGCAAACAAATTGAGAATGGTAACGGCAACATGTGAGATGTACAATGTTTCTACAAATGAATGGCAGTTTATTGGAAGCTTGAATGTTGTTCGCGTCTATGGCAGTATGGTATGTCTGAACAAAAAGCTCTATGTGCTGGGTGGCACAAGGAACGGTATTGAAAGCGAATTGAGTGTTGAATGCTATGATCCCACAGAGGACAAGTGGATCCAGGCGACAACCATACCCGTGAAAACGATCTCTGAAAAAAGTAAAGATACATTCAGTGGCTGTGTACTAGAGCTCTCCAAAGGAGTACTGGATAAACTTTGCCTTGTCCAGGAAGAAGTCAAGCCTCTTTCATTTGGAACAACCTCGTAAGCTTCTTCATTTGGAACGATCTCTTCAGGTTTTTCATTTGCAGCGGTCCCATCATCGCCTTTTTCATTCAGTACATCGTCCTAATCAACGTCATTTGGATAACCTGTACAACCAATATTTGGCCACTCATCCTTAAACCAGTTGGATTGTGATATTTTGAGAAACCTGTGTAAATTTAGGTCTTTAAGATTCGAGGCTGAATAAGCCGTCCTGAGTGCAAAAGTTAGTTTTGTTTTCCCTATAGAATCGCATTAAGCCACGAAATCTCAATGCTACCTCAAACTTTAGATTTGAGGGGAAAACTAACTTGTTTCCAGATCTGTAGAGACCACTATAGCAACGAAAAAAGGTTGTGCATTCCATTTAAACTGCCCGGCATCTCAGCGAATTCTACGAGGGTTACCAGGGATGTGCTCTAGCAGGGCCCGGGTGCCAGAGGCGACTTACTTTTGCCTTTGGGCGACTTAGATAACTTTCTATCATAAAAGCTTTTAAGAGCTGGGCACCCAAGACTCCTTACATAAGAGCCTTCGGGCACCCTGCATTAATCCCAAGAGCACAGCTTTGGTTACACTGCAGTTATAGAACTGTGCCCCTCTCGGGACATTTGTTAAATGTGGTCATTGTAGGGGCGGTGGGAGGGGTGGGGAGAGGTTAAACCGAACCTTCTTAGAGGTCCGAAATGGCGGACAGGTAAAAGTTTAAGTCGCTTTTCTTTTCTGGTTTGGTGGTAGCTCGGCTTGTAAGCAAGTCTAGTAAAAGTGACTCTTGAACCCTTTCAAATTTTGTGCTCTTGACCATGTCAAACGATATATTTAAAAAACCAAAAAAAAAAAAAAAAAAAAAAAAACACTCTTTTCTAACTGTAATTCTTGTATATTTACTTTGTCAAAAGAAGGATCGAACTTATCGCTTGCAAGCTCGCAAAATGTGAGTGATTTAAAGTTTACGCCGAAGACAACACAATATTAAGTTGTGGACGTTTGCAGATATAAATGTAATTGCTTATTATAGTGTAAGTAAAAATCAGATAGTTTGTTGGTGACGTTCATAAGACGTTAACGAGCTTTTTCATTCTCTTTTTGTTGTAATATGGTGTAAACTACGCTAATTTCACCATTCGTAGCACTAGTAGCAGACTTGTAAAGTGTATCAGGGATTCTGAGCTTGAACGATCGTGCAAACATTTTCGGTAGCGAAATTTTACGACCCAAAATATTCTAAAGCGATATACTAAAGCGATAAAATAATAATAGATAACTCATGATAACAGCTGTAGTAGATAAAATTTATGTCATGTCGTTTCAACTTATTACTGAACAGTATTTTAGTGATATTTCTTTATTTCACAGTTAAACGTCCGATGTAGTAGGCGTTTGAGGACTGTGAGTTCATTCCACAATAAAGACGTTTCCAAGTAAATCCATTAGGCTTTTTACCCTGTGTTGCCGCTTTTGCTTGTTAAACTTCTTCCTCGCTCAGTGTAACTCTCTTGTAAAAGTTGACCTAAATTTTCAGAGCACAGGTTAGGTCGGTTGAAAAGGGTCTCGAAGGGGTAAAATGAGATCTGGGATTTGGGCAAATTTTAATTGGGAAAATGGGTCACTGGGACTGGGATTTAGTCACTGGAAATGGGAATCACAGAACGAAAAACAATAGAACTGGAATTAGGATTTTGAAAATTTGGAAAAACAATAGGCTGCGAAATGGGATCTGGGCTGGGAAAATGGAATTTATACCCCCCCCCCCCCCCAAAAAAAAAAAAAAAAAAAAAAATCAGCAGGGCCCTCGACAAAATTTAGTCCATGAGGTTTGTCCAATCCGTTCAAATCGGTTTGAGTTAGCGGAAAACGCTTCATCCAGAAAGAAGAAGAGGGCTCTGAGAAAGGTTAAGCTTGATTTTCAACGCCCGAGGCATTACACATTATACGGACAGACATTTGTTAAAGTATAAATGGGGAATGATTGAAGAAGTCTATTTTTGTATTCGTACTTTCCAAGTCGACCTGTCTCAATTTTAGTTCCGGGTCAAAATCGCGGAAAGGAAATTTCAAATCTCTCGCAGTATAAGCTCCATGAATGCGGTTCCAATGAGAAGATAAACCAATCAAATACTCGCCCTGAAACAAACATTAGGTGAGTGGCTACACACATTAGAAAATTCACAGGGCAAGTTTTACTTCGGATGAAACATTAGACACTTTGCGTTATTCCGTCGGACGCTTGCCGACTGCTTTTGCCATCCACATTGAACATTTCACACAGAACTCACCTTTCGATTCAGCTTTAAGATCTTAAGAGAAGCCGTAAGCTCTAGCCTAGCTAGCTGGGATTCTACTTCCAGGATTTTCCCAAATAATGGCCATTTGACACCACACGTGCCTATTTCTGGCTCTTTTTCCATTGCAAGAGATTGCAACTAAATGAGAGGGCGCGATCGCAAGAAGACCACGCGAAGAAAAAGCGTTTTTTATCCTCGCGTGGCCCCCTCGCGCCTTTCACGTTTTCCATACGTAAGCTCAACCTTCAGATTGGACTACGAGTACGAGATTGAGTACGAGTACGAGCTTTCAAACCAAATTCGTTTACCTCCTATAACCCCCCAAAAACCCAATCACTTACAGTGGTGGATCCACTTTGAAGTGCCGCGGGGCCCGCCCCCCTCCCCCCTTATTTTTTCGGAAATAGCGCTTTTTTTTTCAAGTGCCGGAATTTTCTTCGCAGAATTCAATATTCATAGTCATAATAAGATACTGCAATATCACAGCGACAAACCGATGAGTGGTGCCGGATCTATTGAAGACCTGGATCAGTAACTTAGTTAAAACGGAAAATATAGACGGCAAACTGATCCTGACGCGACGGCTAAAGCGGGCAAAAATAAACAAAGTGGATAAAAAGAAAAAAACTAAAATATATATAGAAAAAACTAGTTTTTTTCTTTTTATCCACTTTGTTTATTTTTGACCGCTTTAGCCGTCAGGATCAGTTTGCCGTCTATATATTCATAGTCAAGCGGGCCCCCCTTAGCTGAAGGTCTGGATCCGCCACTGACTTATCACACCAATCTTACCCCTAACTTTTATTCATGTGTTAGTCAGCAACAGGGAAGAGTTATAGTTTGGGGAATATAATTGTGTCAAAATTCCAAAGTCGTACTCGATCTCGTACTCGTAGTGAATGATTGGGATTGCGCAAAAAGCAAACTTTGAAGAGGTTTTGGGTTGGAAAAAGATAATACCACTTTAGGCTTTCTCCTTTCTTGCGTTTTTCCGTTTACTTTTTTCGCTTTCTTTCTTTTGTGGTTTTGTTGATCTTTTTGTCGCCTTTGCTCCCGTTAGAAAAGTCTTATCTTTTTACTTTACTCGTTCATGTAGGAATAGGAATAAAATGTAATTTTGTTGGAAAAAGTTGTGAAAGTTGCAACTTGCGCACTCCACCCCTCCCTCCCCTCTTACTTTACTGCTTCCCCTGCCTCGTCCCCAGGCGTCCTCGTCCTTGGTCGTGCACGGTTCGCTTGGTGTTGTGGGACTGACGTGCACGGTTCGCTTGGCGTTCTGGGCCTGATGCGGACGGCTCGCTCCCTAACCATCAATCCCCGCGCTCCCTGTTTTCCCGCCTTACCGCCTCAACGTCCGGCCAAGCGGCGCCTGGGGACGAGGCAGCTGCTTCCCACTGATCTTTGCGAGTGTGTCTTTCCGCCATGTTGGACTTGAGAAAGGAAAGCAGTCTGAAATGGTGAAAAACTGTGTTTACTGCACTTTCAAAGGTTTGTTCTTTGTGCTAAAGCTTCTTGAATCAGTGATGTGAAACATAAGCTAACTTGCTTCGCTTTGTCTGCAGTTCGCAGCGAGAGGGTGAAATGTGGAGGCGTTTTGTTGACCTCTGCTCTGAAGACCTCTTGATAAAAGTAAGCTATAATTTAAAGCTCGTAAAGACTTAATATTGGTTTACAGTTTGGTTTTACAAGCATAAGAGTAGATTTGACATAGACCCACAGGAGTTCATTCTGCCATAGCACAGGCACACACATGTAAAATGGCAAAATCTAGCGGGTAGAACTCTTAGTCTTAATTAAACTGAGTTTGTTTACAAAAATTAATCGTATTTATCAAAATCGTTCCTTGTTTCCCCATTTGGATTTGCAACATGTCATATTCCGTAATGATTCGATTTAGCGCCCCATTTCAATAAGCGCCCCCATCCGAATAACGCCCCCATTCTAATAAGCGCCCCCAATTTTTTACGCGCCCCTATTCTTAAAGGCTGGTTTTCATATGTCGGGAAAATCCCAGACGATCGGGGATTTCACTGTTTCCCGACCGTCCCAGACTTTGCCGACTAATGAAGACTCGAAATCGTAAATATCCCCGATCGTCTGGGATGGTCGGGGACAAATCTGGAGAATCGGGAGCGTTTCTATTTTCCCGACGGGTCCCAGATTTCTGTGATGGTCGGCGATCGTTCAAGATATATGAAAACTCCAATTCTTAGTGTCGGGGACGTCGGCGATAGTTTTAGCTCGTTACCAATCTTTTAATTGCTTAGCTCCAGTCTCTCACCGCCCCTCACAACTAAAAATGGCGTCTGTTATTGCCGATCAAGGCGACTCTGATCCCAGATTTTCCTGATATACGGCAAAATCTGGGATGGTCGGAAACGGTAAAATCCCCGATCATCTGGGATTTTGCCGACATATGAAAACCAGCCTTTAAAGCGCTCCTATTGTGGCTAACTGACCCTACTGAAGTCGTCGTCGTCGAAAAGACTGAAAAGATAAACTCATAAACATTCACCGCACCGTACATGTATATACTTACTGCTAAAATGAACATTTCTTGTAAAAGTAACTGAACTTGCAATAATTTGTTACTGTTACAGTTTATGTTATTGTTAGTTATTTTTAATATATATTAAAGTTTTGTTTTGAACATTTGGTTGTTTCGCAAAAAAATTAAATAAGCGCCCTGTCTCGAATAAGCACCCCTCACTTAAGGTGCCAAAAGTAAATAAGCGCCCCTAGGCCCGGGGTTCGGCGCCCGGATCGCGGGCGCACCAAAACCCCCATGGCTGGAAACTGAGCCTACCCGGGCGCTAAATCCAATCATTACGGTAAGCTTATAATTATGCGGAGTGGATTATTAGTTCTCTTGTAACTAATGAAGCAAAGGATAAAAACAAATACTGGTATATCAGCTATACTGGACTGGGGGGACTAGGGAGGGGGTGGAGGTGGGGAACTCCATATGAAGGGGATGGAGATGCTTGACATCTCACTTAGGGTGTGAATTACAGGTTTTGCTTTTACTTATGCATCAGTCAATTCTAACAGTGCCCAACCCCCCTCGGGCAATAGTGGGGCATTTTCCTATTATGGCCATCGTGCAGAGGTCGGGCATTAGCCTTCCACCCAACTTTCCTGGGGCATTTGACCATCTCACTTTTTTCACCTTACAGCATTTCCGCTTTTTTAATGACCAATTTTCATCAATAAATACCATAAGTTTCATATCTAATATGTCTGCATAGAACATTTTAAATGGGCCACTAGACCTGCAGAATGACCAAATTTTGCAATATTTAAAAGAAATAAGACATAGCTAAATCTTAATTTGGCCTGAATTAGGTGATATTTTGGTAGAAGTAAGGCAAGATTCAAGGAAAATAAACATTTTTGAGCTGCTTCCCCTGGGTAATAGAACAGCTCGTTTGTGACAGAAGTGGGGCATTTGCCTGTTGGTTTCAAAAAATACTAATTCCCGGGGATCGTCCTGGGGGGGGGGGAGGGCATTGGCACCGCTGGAATTTACTGATGCATTAAGGATGTTCAGACCTGCATAATTCTAAAATCACCACAAAACTGTTCGGGCACCAAAACTTTTCAGGGTTTTTTAGGGTGATATTGTTTGGGTTCTAAACAACGTTTCTTGAAACATCTGATTTTCTCCCAATATTTTCGGGGGTCTTTTAAGGATGTGTAATACAAGGAATATCATGAACTTCAATTTTTCAGCCTGTAATTGGTTTAAAAACTGTAGTTGACACTGCTGCACTATGTTGGTTTCCACACGTACCACAAAATTCTGGTTATAAGCCCCCCTGGTTACAGGCCTATCTACGTCGAAACAAAAAAATACAACCCAAAGAGAATGAAATAAGAAATAACCTCCCCCCTCCCCAGAGAAAAGCCCCCTCTGCTGGATAACAGTACTGAACAGGGCCAAATATTGCTTTTTTATGCTGTTTTAACTTAAAAACGTATTTCAAACACTGCCATCCTGTACGAAACATTTTTTATTCTGCTTACAAGCCCCCCTCCCTCCTTCCCCCTCTGTGTAAAAGCCCAGCACCCAAAACCCCTCATGAAGTTGTATAAGCCCAGGGCTTACAACCAGAATTTTACAGTATGCATCATTTCAATAAATTGTCCGCAAACTTTATACAATGTATCTTTCTGATTCACCTGTGTATGGATTACCTAATCATACTATTTTCAAAATACACTCTTTAAGTTATGTTAGACTGTGTTTGTCCTCCACCTTTTTGCACTCATTTCTTGCTTTCAAGAAAGTCATATGTTGGCAGGGTATTTCATAAGCTTATGTTTCTTTTTTAAGTTTAAAAGGCAATAATGATGTTGAGAACAACAAAGCAAAGCACACAGGTCTATTCAAGGTAGACAGAGGTAAGGTGATTTTATGTACAGTAGTATAGACTAACTTTGTATGAAAAATCTCCAGGTAGAGTTATTTGTTATATTATTAAATGGACCTATTTCACATGTCGTATTGTTAACTTTTTAAACTATTCCCCCCCCCCCCCCAAGTTCGAACAACCCCAGTTACTACCATAAGTGCATTGGGTGGCTTAAAAATATATGCCATAGACATTGTGTGTGAGAGGTGGGTTGACTGGGCACTGCTATAATTGACCAATGTGTTATCTCAAAGTCCCAGTACTATCTCAAACAAAATATTTTACAATTACCCATTGGAATGTGGTGGAAAATGTTTCATTCATTTACTGTGAGAATATATAACCCTGCTTTCTTGATCTCCCCACAATCACTTACAATGATTTACCTTGCCTAATTTTTAACCTACTTTAACCTCCACTATCTCAAATTGTGATAACCAAAGGATGATTTTTGAATTCATTATTAATATTCATTCAAAGTCTTGATAAAAGCAGTCAAGCAACTATTTTCTAACAAATGTAGTCTATTTGGTGCAGAATAATCCACCATGGGAAAGCTGGTCTTTTAAAAACTCAGTTATGTGCGGCATGTCTCAGATAAAACTAAAACAGTTAACTTATTTAGTAAACCTTTGACAATTTTCTTACTAAAAACTACTTGTTATGAGCAAAGACAACTAAGAATGTTAATTAATGATCTCCTATCTCTAGTTTTATATCCAAGAATTTTCATCAGGCCCTAAGAAAAGGTTGGCCAAAACAGGGGCAAGGGGTGAGCCTATAGATTGATCTGTAAAGCAAAAAACACAAAACCTACAAATTCTTTCATTTTAAAACTTGTTTTGGACCTGGGACTGTCTGCATGTGCTGAGCCGGACGCGCCGATGGATCTTGAGCTTGTACAGGAGATGGGTGTAAGAACTGGCCCACAAGGGAGCTGGTTCCACCCAGTAAATCTCTTCCTGAGTTTCTTGAACTGTAAAGCAAAGACTGGTCGTTCTTCAAAAGTACTTCAAATTGAAAAGTGTTTTGAGCTTGGGACTGTCTGCATGCACTGAATGGATCTTGAGCTTTTGTACAGGAGATGGGTGTAAGAACTGACCTGCAAAGGAGTTGGTTCCACCCAGTAAATCCCTTTCTTAGTTTCTTGATCTGTGAAGCAAAGACTGGTCCTTCTTCAAAATTATTTCAGAGAGAAAACTGTTTTGGACGTGAGACTGTCTGCATACACTGAATGGAACTTGAGCTTTGTACAAGAGATGGGTGTAAGACCTGGCCCACAAGGGAGCTGGTTCCACCCAGTAAATCTCTTCCTGAGTTTCTTGAACTGTAAAGCAAAGACTGGTCTTTCGTCAAAATTACTTCAAATTGAAAAGTGTCTTGAGCTAGTGGGACTGTCTGCATGCACTGAATGGATAACAAGCATTGTACAAGAGATGGGTGTAAGAACTGACCTGCAAACGAGTTGGTTCCACCCAGTAAAGAACCGGCCTGATAAGGGGCTGGTTCCACTCAGTAAATCTCTTCCTGAGTTTCTTGATTTGTGAGGCAAAGACTGGTCCTTCATCAAAATTATTTCACGTTGAAAAGTGTTTTGGACCTGAGACTGTCTGCATGCGCTGAATGGATCTTGAGCTTTGTACAAGAGATGGGTGTAAGAACTGGCCTGATAAGGGGCTGGTTCCACCCTGAAGTACATCTCTTCCTGAGTTTCTTGATCTGTGAAGCAAAGACTGGTCCTTGATACAAATTCTTTCAGTTTAAAACTTGTTTTGGACCTGGGACTGTCTGCATGTGCTGAATGGATCTTGAGCTTTGAGGCTTCTCAGCACAAGGATCGAGCTGTACAGGAGATGGGTGTAAGAACTGACCTGCAAAGGAGTTGGTTCCACCCAGTAAATCTCTTCCTGATTTTTTTTTTGATCTGTGAAGCATAGACTGGTCCTTCTTAAAAATTGTTTTAGAGGGAAAATTGTTTTGGAGCTGGGACTGTCTGCATGCGCTGAATGGATCATGAGCTTTTGTACAGGAGATGGGTGTACCAACTGACCTGCAAAGGAGTTGGTTCCACCCAGTAAATCTCTTCCTAAGTTTCTTGATCTGTGAAGCAAAGACTGGTCCTTTATCAAAATTGTTTCAGAAAGAAAACTATTTTTGACCTAGGACTGCCTGCATGTGCTGAATAGATCTTGAGCTTTGTACAGGAGATGGGTGTAAGAACTGACCTGATAAGGGGCTGGCTCCACCCAGTAAATCTCTTCCTGGGTTTCTTGATCTGTGAAGCAAAGACTGGTCCTTCATCAAAATTGTTTCAGCGAGAAATAAATTGTTTTGGACCTGGGACTGTCTGCATGCGCTGAATGGATCCTGAGCTATGTACAAGAGAAGGTTGTAGGAACTGGCCTGATAAGGTGCTGGTTCCACCCAGAAAATCTCTTCCTGAGTTTCTTGATCTGTGAAGCAAAGACTGGTCCTACACCAAAATTGTGACAGAAAGAAAATTGTTTTGGAACTGGGACTGTCTGCACGCGCTGAATGGATCTTGAGCTTTGTACAGGAGATGGGTGTAAGAACTGGCCTGCAAAGGAGTCGGTTCCACCCAGTAAATCTCTTTCTGAGTTTCTTGATCTGTGAAGCAAAGACTGGTCCTTTATCAAAATTGTTTCAGAAAGAAAACTATTTTTGACCTAGGACTGCCTGCATGTGCTGAATAGATCTTGAGCTTTGTACAGGAGATGGGTGTAAGAACTGACCTGCAAAGGAGTCGGTTCCACCAAGTAAATCCCTTCGTGAGTTTCTTGATCTGTGAAGCAAAGACTGCATGGTCCTTCATCAAAATTGCTTCAAATAGAAAATTGTTTTGGACCTGCGACTGTCTGCATGCGCCAAATGGATCTTGAGCTTTGTACAGGAGATGGGGGTAAGAACTGATAAGGGGCTGGTTGCAATCACTAATTCTCTTCCTGAGTTTCTTGATCTGTGAAGGCTTGGAGTTAAGACTGGGATAGCAATACTTATGCCAGTTCTTTTTAGGCTGAAGAATTTAGTTTCTTTATATTATAGGTACTAAAAAAAAAGGAAAAAAAAAAAAAAACAAAAAAAGATTAAACAAAAAAAAAATATATATTTAAAAAATTTTTTTCTTCCAGAACAAATAAATTAAAATTAATCCCCAAGTCTTTAATAGAAAAATTACTTCTGAACTTCAGAGGGTCTAAACGTACCTTGTTTCTACATGTCTGAAAAGAAGAAAACCTGAAAATTGCGCTTATTTTGTTGTTATATCTCATTAGTATGAGATACAACACGTGCAGTAGCTCAATACGTCTACCCATACTACCTTTAGGGATTGGCTTGTGCAGTTTTGTGCTTTTTTCCGACAACGTTTCTCGAAATAGCTGTATACTACTAATGTGTTTCTGATGTTAGGTCTCTGAAGACAGTGACATGCGACATTCTTATGTTTTGTGTTAACAGGCATCCATCCATGCATCTTATTCACATTCAAGGACAGAGGAGGAAGTGCAGAACATATTGAAAGGTAGAATTGACTTGTTTCTGCATAATAAATTATTTGGGAAAACCGGAGCTTTGCCGCAACACATTTTTTTGCAAAATATCTGTTTAGTAATGTAGAAAAACACCAAAAAGGGGGGGGGGGGAGAGAGAGAGAGACCCCGGAAACGAGGTTGCAAAAAATGATAACACGCTAGAAAGGAACAAGGATGGTAAAATTGGGAAAGATTGAGATGGATTACGAGACGTTTTTTTTCGCCATCGATGAAAAAGCAGTGGCCTAATGGTTAGTGCCTCTGTCTACCCAGTTGCAAAAATGGGTACCAGCAAATTTACTGCTGGAGGAAACCTTGCGATGGACTAGCATCCCATGCTCCTAGTCGCTTCATTTTACTGAAACAGCAATAAGCTCCAACCTGATGGGCCACTTGGCTCGAACACAGACTTTATCTTAACCTCACTATCAGTGAGTTTGCGGGTTTTTTCTCTATTTTGAATTAGGTGCAGACATGTTGTGCAAGATGGTTTTTGTGTGGAAATCCAATGTGAAAGTATCTGACTCATTCCAGAGATATTTTAGTTTTTGTAATAATTGTGCTTGTCCACTAACTAACTGGCCTTTCTTTTATTTTGATTTCTGACAGGGCTAACAGCTTCCCGTCCTTGGCTCAAAGACGTGCGAAGTCTTCAGGCTGCATTTTTGTTATTATTTGACTTTTTACTGTTTGTACATTTGACCATAGTTAATAGAGGGAAGTGGTTAGGAAGCCCGACAAAGTTCTTTGTTGTATGTTTTTGTTCGCTATTTTGGGAGTTGACCCTGCACAAAACCTGACAAAATACAATATGTGGTTACGTGTGTTCATGTAACTAACAATAGAAACATTGCGATTACGTAATTCATGCATAGTGTATGTGCGCAACAAATGTGCAGGGTCGTGGTCCTTCCAACATAAATCTTGGCCTCTTTGATTGCTCCTTTGATGTTTGCCGGGCTTCCTTACCATTTTCCTATATTAACTATGATTTGACGTTCTTTTATGTAAAATAAAATTTGAGTTCATATGTTTGAAATAAACGTTGTGTTGGTTACTTCCCGAACCCCAAGAAAGCACACGACATATGTGAAAGACCTACAAACTTCGAGAAATTTGAGTGAAGTTTTACTTGTTTTCGCCATATTTCAATGCCAAAACCTGCACTTTAAGTTTTATGTTCTTTAAAACACGTCGCCGTTTGTCTTCTTTATGGTATCTTCAGCACTTTTATACACTATAAACTTCATACACTTGAACAGTATAAAAAGTTTTTTTGCAACTATGATACGTAATGCGCATGCGTATTTGCCAAAAGAAAGTACCACAATGATGAGAAACTTTACTAAGCATAAGAGTAATTCGTTTTCCTGGACGAGGTGGTGGGGGATGCTGCTATTCTACGTCTGCAATCATTCTTTAAAAAAAGTAAACACTTCCTTATTGTGACAACTACCGATACTATAAAATCTGAAAACAGTTTTTATTTAGAACCATCCCAAACCCCCACCACCACCCTACAAAAACAAATTCTTTAATAACCAAGCAAGTTTCCTATCCTCGTGGTACAAGGTGGACCCAGTACGCATGCGTATTAGGAACAGACTTTCCAAGGATAGAACTTTCAACTTTTCCTATTTGAAAAAGGAAAGTTCAATCCTGAAAAGAGTGCAAATGTGACATGGGTACCATCCACCATCCCCCACCCACCACGCTCAAAAGAAAGCACTTTTTCTTATAGGTACTAATTTCCTCTTCTTTGTGGTACTTCCCTTTGCATATACGCATGCGCACTACACATACAGAGTTAACAAAACATTTCAATTTGAAACCACTCAAGTTTCTCGTCCTTGTAGTAAAGCTAGTAAAAATACGCGTGCGTTTCAGATTACCGTCTGCAAAAGAAACTGAACTTTTCAACTATTTCAAAATAATGAAGAATTTCCTTGTTGTTTCTTCCTTTTAAGTTTTATTTGTTTTGTCTTCTCTGTAACTCATTAGTATCAACAATAGCCTGTTCCAGGCTCTCGGTAGTTATAGGAGAGCGAATAACGCGCGCGGGTGAGCGAGGAAAAATGAGGCGGGACGAAGCTCGCCTTCGTCCCCCTCGTTTTTTCCTCGCTTGCCCGCGTTTTTCGCTTTCCTGGAACAGGCTATATCAACAACAACAACAACAACAACAACCAGTTAAAGTAATAAAATACTTTATTCTGTAATATTTGCCATGACAAAATGTTTACAAATAATATTTATAAAATGGTTCCCATGTTCATCTTTGATGCAATAAACGAATAAGTTTCAAAAACGGAGTCAACGGAGTCCATTTAATACATTTAGGGTAACTTCTTTACTCTGAAGGTGAATTAATTGAAATGAAACTTCCGTTTACAAACCACGCATTATTTACTCTTTGACGTAACAGCTAAATATGTTTTTCAGAAACAAACTATTAGGCTAAAAGCGATGTGAATGCTCACAATCTCAAGCAAATTCTAAACAAGTTTGATTCGCAAAACTATATATTTCAGCTAAATATGCAAAGACTCAGTTCAATTACAAATAAAAATACACAAATTGTTGTTATGGTTCACAACTTTTCAAAATCCAAAGAATTTGCATATTGTCGTTTTGTAAAAAACGACTAAGAAATGTACCAGAAATTTTAACGCACGTGCAACGTGTCCTTCTCATTAGGCCTTTTCTTTGGCGACGTTGTTGACGCTGCTATTGAGGTTTTATTAAACTCCTTATTGCCTTAAATCCAACAACGCATAGTAAAATTTCCATACTTACTAAGTTTCAGTGAAATCTACAAATCTACAATTCTTGTTAAGTCTCTTGTAAAAATTCTAGCTAAGACAACAATATAAGTCTGATAAAAACCTCCAATATAAATCTCCAACTGTAATTTGATTAATTTTTTTGGTATAAGTTGTTAGTAATTCAAGCACAATGATCTCTTTAGTGCTTTTTTGCCATTTCTTCACATCACGATGAAGCCCCGGGGAATGAAGCGTGTCACTGAAATTAAAAATAACGCAATAATTAATATAAAATTTAAAAACCTCTTATTAATCGAATCCAAATCTGTACGAGGTAAGTACGAGATTTATCGTAATCATTTCGCACTGAAGAAAAGGTAACTTTTTAAATTAAAGTGCGCGGGAAGGGTGTCCAATCACAGTGCACGTACTATCTGATAACAGACAATAGGGGTTGTTTTACGGTAAATACGTACAGTAAACTGTTAAGCCCTGGCTAAACGATCAAACATTTTTGTCTAACATCGTGTTTGTCGCACACAACATGGGGTGGCCAAACGAGCAAACGCTTTGTGCATATTAACGCTGAAATTATGGCGTGACGTCATATAGATTCGGATTCTGATTGGTTCCTTTTCCCCCTTAGGCTTGCTTTGTTTACAGAGATGATTAAACGATCAGGAATGTTTGATCCAGATATGCTCAGGATGGTGGAGGGGGAGGGGGTGGGGCTACAATAAAAGCGTCCCTGCCCTCCACTGTTCACTTCCATTATTGGCCATATATGCCTTTATAAAACTCACCGTGGAATGAAAGCTCCAGCAGACTTGCCACTATTAATTCCCAATATGATATTCATCCTGAAAGAAGGATAGTACATCACATTATTAGACACAATTAGCAAATTCATATAAGAAGACGGGAGACTTGTTTCAGACAGAATTCCGCGTGACATAATACCGTCTAATATGAATTTAATGACGGTAAACCGTTTTAAAACCAACACAAGTATAAACTGAAGACGATAAAAAGACACATGTATACTAATTGGGTTAGAGACGAAGGAGACTAGGACGAGTATGAGCCCAGGTTACCATTCTATCCAAAAAACACTTGCTGTATTTCCAGTTCCAGGCTTTCTCCCATGTGACAAACAAAAAACCGTCAATACGTCCTCCTCGAACGTGAATTTAAGACGGTTTTCCGTCCAAGACGAGTTTGCCGTCTGACTTTTTCGTCATTTGAGACGGGAAACTCGTCCTTTACCGGATTCATATATGTCAAATTTTTAAGACGAGTTTTCCTTCTGAGACGATTTTCTCGCCCCTCATATGAATTTGGCTTTAACCCTTTCACTCCTAAACGCGCATCAGGCGCTATTTGGAGGTGCAGTCATTGATTCACTTGTGACGTCATTAATTAGCACGTCAGTGGAAATTCGTGATAAGAATCTGATAGAGCTTGAATCGACCTTTCTACAGGACTGTTCATTTTGAATATCAGTTGCATTCTGCCAGAGCTAATCAAAGAAAAACAAAATCCATTTTTGGTGCAAAATCGTTGCTAAACAGGCCAGAACACCTGTAATTGGTCAAGGTCCCCTTTTCAGGGTTTTCCATTGATAATGTCAAAACTTTTTTAACCAAAAGATAGGATATGAACAGTAGAATGTAACGAGAATAAGAAAGCGAAAAAAAAGGAAGCAAAAGGGGCAAAAAAAAAATTGGAACGGTTCAGCAAAAAAAAAAAAAAAAAAAAACTCCAAATTTTGGCTTATGCGCATGCACCAAAGTAAAATATTGTACATTTTTACACAGAATCTTTATGAAAATATTGCTGAAGTGTAAAAAAGTGCTTCTTTAGCAAAGTTGAGGTAAATTCCAGACCATAGCACCAAAATTTCAGTTTAGCGGCTAAAAAAAACGCGGTTTTTGAGGAAAATTTGGGTGTCAAAGGGTTAAATAACACAAGAGCACAGACAGCAGATTGTCCTGAAAAAACTGTAAGTTATATAATTGTACATAAAATTTCAACACCACTGCACGAGAAAGTATTTTTGAGCATGTTCCACAAACATTTACCTGTGAAGATCCAAGGTGTACGACAAACACATCAGGAACTCGTTTGTAGCAATGTCCACTGAAGCTCTACATCTCAGAGGAACCGCAGCAAAGAGAATCTCACTCTTGATTTTGATGATACCTAGAAAAAACGGCAATGCAAAAACTCATCTATGAAGGGAGACTAAGCATATTTCAAGGAGTAAATAAGCCTACAATATTGGTGGTTCTTGGCCCGCTTTCACCAAATCATTCATGTATTTGGATTAGTAGCAGAGGAAAGACGATAATAATTGGTCAGCAATATAGACACGCAATGCGTGCAGACCAATGTAGATGTATTTTGCACCCATTGCTGGCCTATCAGACTTGACAGATTAGTTGTTGCTTGACTATGTGTACGTTTTCGTTTCTCTTTTATTATTGCCAACTGGAAGTTAACTAAGGAGTCACGCAATCAGTTGTTATAAGGCTAACAAAGAGTTTTATGGGTATAAAGCCAGTCTACCTTTTCATTTAGACAGGTTTATCCACTGTCCATGCAAGTTTATCCATGGTCCATACAGGTTTATCCCCTCTCCATACAGGTTAGGTTTATCCACTGTCCATACAGGTTTATCCACTGTACATACAGGTTTATCCACTGTCCATACAGGTTTATCCATTCTCCATACAGGTTTATCCGCTCTCCATACAGGTTAGGTTTATCCACTGTCCATCCAGGTCTATCCACTGTCCATACAGGTGTATCAACTGTCCATCCAGGTTTATCCACAGTCCATACAGGTTAGGTTTATCCACTGTCCATATAGTGAATAAACTTGTATGGACAGTGGATAAACCTGTATGGACAGTTGATACACCTGTATGGACAGTGGATAGACCTGTATGGACAGTTGATACACCTGTATGGACTGTGGATAAACCTGTATGGACAGTTGATACACCTGTATGGACTGTGGATAAACCTGTATGGACAGTTGATACACCTGTATGGACTGTGGATAAACCTGTATGGACAGTTGATACACCTGTATGGACTGTGGATAAACCTGTATGGACAGTGGATAAACCTGTATGGACAGTGGATAAACTTGTATGGACAGTGGATAGACCTGGATGGACAATGGATAAACCTGGATGGACAGTGGATAAACTTGTATGGACAGTGGATAAATCTGCATGGACAGTTGATACATGGACAGTTGATACACCTGTATGGACAGTGGATAAACTTGTATGGACTGTGGATAAACCTAACCTGTATGGACTGTGGATAAACCTGGATGGACAGTGGATAAACCTGTATGGACAGTGGATAAACCTGTATGGACCGTGGATAAACCTGTATGGACAGTGGATAAACTTGTATGGACAGCGGATAAATCTGCATGGACAGTGGATAAACCTGTATGGACAGTGGATAAACCTAACCTGTATGGACTGTGGATAAACCTGGATGGACAGTGGATAAACCTGTATGGACAGTTGATACACCTGTATGGACTGTGGATAAACCTGTATGGACAGTGGATAAACCTGTATGGACAGTGGATAAACTTTATGGACAGTGGATAGACCTGGATGGACAATGGATAAACCTGGATGGACAGTGGATAAACTTGTATGGACAGTGGATAAATCTGCATGGACAGTTGATACATGGACAGTTGATACACCTGTATGGACAGTGGATAAACTTGTATGGACTGTGGATAAACCTAACCTGTATGGACTGTGGATAAACCTGGATGGACAGTGGATAAACCTGTATGGACAGTGGATAAACCTGTATGGACAGTGGATAAATTGTATGGACAGCGGATAAATCTGCATGGAAGTGGATAAACCTGTATGGACAGTGGATAAACTTGTATGGACTGTGGATAAATAACCTGTATGGACTGTGGATAAACCTGGATGGACAGTGGATAAACCTGTATGGACAGTGGATAAACTTGTATGGACTGTGGATAAACTTGTATGGACTGTGGATAAACTAACCTGTATGGACTGTGGATAAACCTGCATGGACAGTGGATAAACTTGTATGGACAGTTTATCCACTGTCCATCCAGGTTAGGATAATCCACTGTCAGTCCAGGTAAGGTTTAATCACTGTCCATACAAGTTTATCCACTGTCCATACAGGTTTATCCACTGTCCATCTAGGCTCATCCACTGTCCATACAGGATAGGTTTTTCGACTGTCCATACAGGTTAGGTTTATCCACTGTCCATACAGGTTAGGTCAATCTACTGTCCATACAGGTTTATCCACTGTCCATACAGGTTGGGTTTATCCACTGTCCATCCAGGTCTATCCACTGTCCATACAGGTTAGGTCAATCTACTGTCCATACAGGTTTATCCACTGTCCATACAGGTTTATCCACTGTCCATACAGGTTTATTCACTGTCCATCCACATTAAATCTACTGTCCATACAGGTTAGGTTTATTCACTGTCCAAACAGGTTTATCCACTCTCCATACAGGCTCAACCACTGTCCATCCAGGTTTATCGACTGTCCATACAGGTTAGGATAATCCACTGTCAATCCAGGTAAGGTTTATCCACTGTCAATCCACGTTTATCCACTGTCCATACAAATTAAGTTTATCCAATGTCCATCCAGGTTCATCCACTGTCCATACAGGTTCATCCACTGTCCATCCAGGTTTATCCACTCTCCATACAGGTTAGGATAATCCACTGTCAATCCAGGTAAGGTTTATCCACTGTCCATCCGGGTCTATCCACTGTCCATACAAGTTTATCCACTGTCCATACAGGTTTATCCACTGTCCATACAGGTTAGGTTTTATCCACTGTCCATACAGGTTTACCTACTGTCCATACAGGTGTATCAACTGTCCATCCAGGTTTATCCACTGTCCATCCAGGTTTATCCACAGTCCATACAGGGTAGGTTTATCCACTGTCCATCCAGGTTTATCCACTGTCCATCCAGGTTTATCCACAGTCCATACAGGTTAGGTTTATTCCCTGTCCATACAGGTTTATCCACAGTCCATAAAGTTTATCCACTGTCCATACAGGTGTATCAACTGTCCATCCTGGTTTATCCACTGTCCATACAAGTTTATCCACTGTCCATCCAGGTTTATCCACTGTCCATCTAGGCTCATCCACTGTCCATCCAAGACTGTTCACTGTCCACCATGCTTATCTACTGTGCATCCAGGCTTGTTGGCTGGGTCCTGTTGTTTTGCTTAATCTCATTCTTTTTCACTGATGCAGGGATACTAATCTTGAAACATCTGAGGAAATTATACAACAAGTGTACAAAAAGACCATTGAAACAATAAAATAGATGCAATATTTGTGATGGGTTTAAAACACTGTAAATCCGTTTGATTCCCTTGAAAAGCAACCAAGCAACCAGGGCCTTACTGATTATCATGGCTGTTGTCAGATTTTTTCAGCTCTAGAGGCACGTTTATAGAATGTCAGAGGAATTGTGCATGCTATAATGGGTCAGTTCGCCTTCACTATAGCTACATAAAGCATGTGGTTTATGTCATGCACATACTTTTTCGAGTTGTACTGCATGTGGGTTATGCATGAGTTTGAGCGCACATAATTTCTTTAACATTTTATAAAAGAAAAAACTTTCTACTCGTGCATTGTTGAGTGATATAAGCACTTGGAAATTTTTAGCAAGTTTATTCTGTTACAAAACAATAAATACCCCAGTAATAACAACACATAAAGATGTACCAAAGCAGAATTTCAACTGCTCGTTAAGTTTCTGTAAAATACTCAGAGAACTTGGTCTTCATGGAAGTCTCTTAGGTTGGAGGTTAAGGTTGGGGGTGGGGGTGGGCGCTATTTTGGGGCTGGGCACATATTAACCCCGGGGGGGAGGGAGGGGACTCCTATATGAAACGGACTGGGATGCTCGTCGGAAATTTTGAAAAGAACCCCTAACAAGAGACCAATCTGGGTGTGGCTCAAGCTTTTCTTGACCCCTAAAAGATACCAAAAAACTAAGAATAGAATTTAGATTTGTATATTTCTTCGTGTGTAACCCTAAACGAGACCATTAGGGCTAAAAATCTTGGCGTTTTACTCGAAACACCCTAAGCGAGACCAAAATCCGAAATTTACACCCCTAAGCGAGATGACGAGCATCCCCGTCACTTTCATATCCGAGTCCCCCCCCCCCCCGGGATATTAACTTTTCCTACCTACAGGGTGGGCACTTATTCGAGGTTAGGCACTTAATTAAATAAATACGGTAATGCTAGATTATACATTCGCCAAAGTTTTCCAAACTTTTCTAAAACTTTATACCCTACAGTCCATATTTTATACCCAGTCTCCAGTCTGTAGTACTTCTTTTATACCCTAGTCTGTGTTTTATACCCAGTACATAGTCTATAGTCTATAGTCTGTAATCAGCATCCGTTATCTGTTATCCATAGTCCATAGTCTGTAGTCCACAGCACATAGTCCATAGTCCATAGGCCAAAGTCCATAGTTCATAGTCCACAGTCCATGTTTTATACTAAGCGGAATGAATACATTTCCTTCATCCTTTTGCACCGTAAATGTTGTGTAAAAAGCGGTGGAATGTCTTTTTGGTCACTTTTTGCTTCCGATATTTTTGTTCAAAACAACAGCCCATGTGCTCGATGTAAGATTTTGAATTTCCCGCCGTATAAATTAATCGGTTTGAAGTACAATTTATCAAACATAAATGCTTACTTAGGCATTAACAAGAAGGCCAGTTGAAGTAAATATCAATTTTTATGTACTGTATAGCAGTTTCTGAGCTTAAGCTTACCTCCAGTCGCAGTCTCAATTAGCAATAGCAAGCCCGCCAAAGCCCGCCAAGCTGTTGTCAGTCGGCGACATAAACCAGCATAAACAGTCTCAAGTTCCATTTAGCAGCCACACTTTTTCCACCAAAATATAACCAAAGGAGGCAAAATATGTTTCCAAAGGCAGGGGATCCCAAAGGCGCTGTCTAAATCGTAGCTTTGACACCAAAATAAGTTTATAATTCCATTCAAAACGCAAGCGCTACATTGTAGCTTCCACGTCCGCCATGTTGGATTCTTTTTCGTTCCCAGTTTCTCATCAGTTCCGTTCTCAGTTTCGCGTCACAGAGAAGACGGAAATATTTTTTTACGCGCGGATCGGGTTCAGTTCATTTTAATACCATCTCCCTTTAGCCGCATGTTATATTTGGCTGTTCCCTGTCTACTGATCACGCCTTGTGGATCAGTTCCCCTCTCCTAGTTGCCCAGGATCAGCCTGATCGTTAAAGATATTTCATTCTACAACAGTCTGCATTAGTGAGCGCCTCCCATAAAATGACAAGCAAAAATATATTTGAGCAATTTGTTCTT
The DNA here is from genome assembly GCF_052425735.1 of Oculina patagonica. Lineage (NCBI taxonomy): Eukaryota > Metazoa > Cnidaria > Anthozoa > Scleractinia > Oculinidae > Oculina > Oculina patagonica. Next base: position 8,298,330 of record NC_135771.1, on the reverse strand, counting down.
CGTTATAAATTAGCTCCGGCGTTGACTTTGATCTTGTGATTAATGACGCACAAGGAAGGGATTGCAAGGGGAAGGTATGCGGAGTTGGGGGGGGGGGGGGGGGACTTACAGGAAGGTACCATGAATGTAACAATACGAGCAAAGGCTCGGGGAAACTCAGGGTCGGGTTAATGATATGTTGATGATATGTTCCGTGAAAATGTAAACAACTTGCATTTTATTGATTTTAATCAATACTGTTGCAAGATGTATCGTCTTATCACGAACAGACTCTTTGACAACGTTTTCACCGTCCATACCACACCACCTAGCCGCTGTTTTTAAATTTATCCACTTTGGAGAGCGTTTTTGAAAAGCCGGCACCGTTTTCGGTGACCGAAAACGCCGTTTTAGTGTGGACGGTTGGCCTATTCGGTGAAAAAAGATACGTTTTTAAATTCACCCGGGATAGTGTGGATAGGGCCTTAGGCCTTTGAGTTGTTTGCGTAATATTACATCTGTGGAATCCTGGTCTTTAAGGGGCAGGACATCACACAATATATTGGGAATCTGACGGAAACAAACATCTGATTGTCAATTAACCGCCCAACAAATTGAAGTCTTCACTGCTATTGTCAAGATTATCAGCTGTGTTCTTTGTTAAATTGAATATCTTGTAACCAATGAAATAACCCCTTCCCAAAAGTCTTTGAAACCCCAATTGTAAACAAGGAAATGTGTTAAAGCTGTTTTCAGACGCGGCGAAAATTGCGCTTCACGTAAAAACATGCTCGTCTGAGTCGCTTGTTCGTCGCCATGGTAAGTTGCTCTTTTTTTTTTGTTACCAAATAGATTTTATTTCGTCAACAGATGTTTTATGATGCAGCAAATACTATTTTTTAACGAAAAACAGAAACCACGTCATTGGCAACAAACCTTAAAAAGAAACACTTAAAAAAAACAAGCAAATTTAAACCCACTTTTCACGTCAGCACGAAATACAACAATCGTGAAAATATTACTTCCAATTTACTTCAAGCTAAAAAAATCAATTAAAAAAAGCAGCCCTTTCGAAGGTAAAAATGAAATATTTTTTTTCGCTCAATTTCGGCGGCTTCCCTTTTGGAAAAAATAATTGAAAATTTAAATATTTACAGACATTTGTGAATTCAATTCAATCTTTTTAGCGTGTAAGTTAAAGATTAAGAACGTGTATTGACGACTTGTTACAGGTAGATTCTTCGCCTAATGTTTCTACACCAGTGGTTAAAATATTTTTAAAATGTCCCAAAATATCTATATTCGAATTAGATTAATTGGAAATGACTATTTTTGCTGGTTATTATTTTTTACACCGCCAATTGGAAATGCTAATATTCTTGTCTGTTAGGCGTCCTGGTGGCGCGTGCGAATTGAAGCGAAACTGCCTTTTGTTGTCAATCAAAAGAAGGCAGATGTTAAGAGTGTTTTTACTACTTTTTTTAGTTTTTACTCTGCCCTTGAATTCTCCTGTATTATTATTATTTACACAATAGAACATATTTTCTTTTGCTGCAAAACTAGAAAATTGCTTTTAACCGCAAAATATGACATTTGAGGGCATAAGTTTACTTTATTTAAAGTGACCATGCACTTAGCTACAACATCTAGAGCTAATTCGTAGGATTGCTACTAAAGTAAATCAGATAAATGATGATGATAATAATTACAATTTCAATTTCTCTTAAGAAGAGGTGTTGTTACATGTTTGTTGAATGGATGTAGTTGCACGCCTTTGACGCTTGCACCTTAGTTGACGGAAAATATTTAATTTAATTTCTCTATTTATGCGATGCTGGCAAAAATTCGGCCTCTTAAACTGACACAGTCAAACAGCAATAAACAAACGTAAGAAAAGTGGACAAAATAAAATATAAACCTCGTTTTCTTGTTCCTCCGAACGAGGCGTGAGTAATTGCCATTTACTGTATGTCATGTTCTGAATAATTAGTGCTTCATTTTTACATAAACACTTATGTGGTACGCAAATTTTATACAAATAATAGTCCGAATATCACTAAAAGTTCTATTAGCAAAAATGTAAATTTTTCCTCAGAAAATAAGAACCTAAATAGCCTAAATTTGTGTTAACTGCCATTTATGTAAGAACCTGTTTAGGCTAACCTGGAAAAACCGGGTTCCTGCTTGCGGGTTTTTCTGTACCGGCTGTTAATTATGTCGCAGGAAAATAACTGTCCAAATTACTCATTAAGTTCGGGCAGATTGAAAAATTAGCAAAAAATTATGTACCCGTTTTTATTATGGAACTCTGGGTTGATAACAAATTGAAACGTAATTGTTTTAATCAGGAAACGGAAAATGTTACATTTTTATTACAAAATACAAAAGTTGATTGTTCAACTTTGTAAAAAAATATAATAATTAATAAAATAATTTCATTTTGTCTTTTTTTTTTAGGAAAAACTTTCTGACGAGCAGATTGAAGGTAAAGTAAACTTCTTTTTGTAATGGGTTCTGAACTTTTCCGTATGTTCGATGCAACAGGAATTATTTTTTTAATAAGAACTCGCAAGGGTTTTACCGTCATCGAGGGTTCTTTATCACAGTTAATTTAAAGTGTCCATGAAATGTACTTTTTCGATAAAAAGAAAATTTCACTACGCTTGATGTCAAAATCATAATTAATCATATTTTATTTTTTAATCCAAAGTAAATTGTAAATTACTAATTAATATTTCACTTTTTAAAATTATCAAGTCTTAGAGAAGCCTTTTTATATTAATCATATTTTATTTTTTAAATTCAAAGTAAATTGTAATTTATTTAATTAATATTTTACTTCTTAACATTGTCAAGCGCCCTTGAACGTATGGAAAGGGCGCTATACAAATTATTATTATTATTATTATTATTATTATTATTATTATTATTATTATTATTATTATTAAAAGGTTTTACGCGTAAAAAAAAGATGTAAAAAACGGTGTTTTAAGCCCCATTTACACGCGCTAAAAAATCGGCACGGCACGGCAAATTTTTGGCACCGTGACCAAAACACTTCGGCACGGCACTACCCATTTACACGGCCTAAACAAGAAGGTTTTCTCCTGTTAGGCACGGTACCAATTTTTATATTGGCACCCCTACTTTCCATCGGTTTTCTTCCCGAGAAATGGCAGAAAAACGTTTTGCTGTGATTGTTCATCGTGCTTTCAGTGCAAAACGCGAATTTTATCGAAAAGGAACGCGTTGTCGACCATTCAATACATTCAAGAGTGTTTAGGGGCAAAACAAATCGACATTTGAAAGGAGTTGACGAAATCAGAAGAAGAAGATTGAAAAATAAATGGCTCTTTGCAGTGTGATGGAGTGGCTTTCACACGGCGATTTTTTTAGAGCGGGGCTTTCTCTTATTTTCTTCCTCGGTGGCATTCTCATCCCCCTGAACTTTCTTTTCTGTACTCTTTTCGCCGACCACGTGACCAAAAGAAACGAAGTCCCTTGGGGCGAGAATGCGCGTGGCCGCCATTTTCGTGGAAACAACGCATGCGTCACTCTTGTTTTCGGCACGGTGCCTCGATTTACCCGTGCCGAGACTACCTCCTGGAGGTGTCTCGGCACCCCTAAAAATTGGGCACTGGTGCCACATTTTTTTTGGGACCGGTACGTTTACACGTCGATAATTGGGAGTGCCGTGCCCAAAAATTGTCAGTACGGTGCCAAAAATTGCCGTGCCGTGCCTATGTTTTTGCGCGTGTAAATGGGGTTTTAGTTCCGAAAGTTTGTCCGTCGCGCTAAAAGTGTTACATTCGGCACGTTACTAAAGCTATTCATATAACAACTTTAAAATGTAAAGGGGCTGACAGAATGCTTATCAGATTAGTCAAAAGCATCCTCTTTTCGGATTCCGAGAAAGAAAGACCAGCCACGAAAGTATTCATTAACAATTACCGTTACGCAATTGGGATGCTTCGTGGCCTTCCCTTCCGGTTGCCCCGCAAAGAAAGATTGTTGTCGCTGCATAATATTTGTAAGAAAAACGACCACCTAACAAAACAATTCTGGGAAGTTTTGACGTAAAGCCGAAGCCAGATGGGTTATCTCTTCTTCGCTATCAATTGTCGATTCACCCTAATCTCCGCCAAAACTTGGAGCCACATTTGAACTGAATTGGCGCATTTTTGAGCGGTTAAACACTGATTTTACTTTTCCTCTCTGGAAATTGATAATATTTTTCACTTCTCTAACCGGCCAGCTATTATATTCTGCCCCAAGGTGGCTCCTGAAGAAAAGTAGTATATAGCAAAGAAATCTCTAATAGAAATTTCGTGCTACTGTGTAACGCATATAACTACTAGTAGTGATTTGAAACGATAATTTTTAAATTGTAAATAATGCGCCAGATGGAAGAAAATTGAAGAGAAGATTAACTATAATTGTATGATTAATAGTGGTAATAGGACTGAGTGGAGTCCAATTCGGTCTGCATGTAGTCATACGAGCCTGATTAACTAAATCGGACGACCGCGAAGCGGGAGTCCGATTTGTTTAATCACAAGTATGATTACAGACAGAGCGCTTATTGGACGACACGAAGTCCTGTTACCAATTAATCAGAAACTATGACAAAGTTCGAAAATAAGAAAAATTTACCGGTAGAAATGGTTCAAAGTCTTTGTGAATACTGAAAAACACAACAGTTTACTCAACAGTAATACACAACAACAGCGCGCGCAAAATGACGGCGTACTGTCCTAGTACACTGTCCAATTATCAAGCATGACGCGTACACTGTCCTAGTAACACTGTCCAATTACAAGCATGGCGCGTACACTGTCCTATTAGTGCTCAAATCGGGCTGCTGATAACCAATCGCGTTCGAGAATTTTGTTATAGTTTTGATTAGTAATAGTAATTGGACTGAGTGGAGTACAATTCAGGGAGTAATCGGGCGAGTCATTTCAAAATCGGCCGAGCGCGCAGCGCGAGGCCGATTTGAAATTACGAGCACGATTTATCTCTGAATTGTACGCACGGGTCCAATTACTAATTAATCGTGTCAATAACAAATCGGGTGGAGTCTTGGAACCTTTTCTGTGAGGAAAAGTCAGTTAAATTCATTCGACGCACAAAAAGTAGAAAACAGCAAGAAAAAACACATTCAAATGCGGCGTGATTGACGCGCGGATGGCGTAGGTGTCCAATTACAGGTATCCAATTTGAAGTTGCTCAAATTGGATACCTGTAATTGGACACCCACGTGATCGCGCGCCGATTACGTGACAAATAGGTGCGCGCAGAACCAATCAAAATCGAGAATTTTTTATAGATACGATTATAGTCGATATACACTTAGCTTACTGTTTGGTCTTCAAACCTCCGAATAATATTATTTTTTCAAAACTCAGAGTACAAGGATGCTTTCTCGTTATTTGACCGAGATGGAAATGGGATCATCACCACGAGGGAACTGGGCGCCATAATGCGATCTCTGGGCTTTAACCCGACGGAAGAGGAGTTACAAACAATGATCAATGAAGTAGATTATGATGGTAAGCATATTTTAATTTTCTTCATTAAAGGGGCTATGTCGTGGTATTTTAGGTAATTCTATTTATTTTCGTTAATTAAGAGCTCTAAACTCTATATTGGCAAAGCAAAAGTCTTTCATTGGCAAAATCACGGCCACATAACAAACAAGGATTATTTTCGAGCATTGAAAATGACACTTTCATACAAATTGAAATAAATTCGAAAAAAGTTGGGTCGGTGTTTTTCAAATTTACCAGAACGCAATCCGTTTTAATCTTCTCGAATTTTCCCCATCCGTGCCCCTTTTTTGCTCTTTCTGTGTTTCATTTGAGTTCTTCCACAGTTTCAAGTCGTTATTGTGATATTTCAGTTAATTCTACGCACAGTTGATCGGAGCCGAGAAGCCCCGTTAAGGCGATTGTACATGTGAATTTGAGTGAAATTTTAGGAGGTTTAAAGAAAGGAAAGGAGAAAGAAAATTGTTTTTGAAACACCACCAGACAGTTGACCCCAACGCAAGAGCACTCCAGGTTCTGCCCGGTTCTTTGGTGATTCATACTAACTGATCGAATCGCACGGCCTTGCGCTGGCGATGTTTCATTCTATCTCTTTTGGTATCTACTAATTTTTAACTTCAAATTCTAATTAATATTTTTAAAATCACACTAAATCTTCAATATTTCTTCTTTCTCAAAATTTTACTACACCTTTGAGAAAAACTATCTCCACCAAAAAATCCCCAAAATTCACCAAAAAACACGGCAAAACGTAGAGTTTGAAATGAGCAGAGAGGTTTTTGATTACTTAAAACGCTAACGAGATATTCGCAAAAACGGCTTTCACGTGAATCCCCGCCTTAATGCAGTCTAACACCCTTCTTTCTTCGCCTTTCTACACAGAAGAAGACGAATGGGGTACTCTTCTATTCTGTACGCATTATAGGTGTGCTGCTAGATTATCAAGCGCACTATAGGCACGATATTAGGGACCTTCTGGTCGGAGTACAAGTACGAAATCGAGTATGAGTACAACTTTCAAATTTCAGTTCAGTTACCCTACCAGAGCCCTCACTCCTCCCTGTTGCTGACCAGTTGAAAGGAGACTATCAGTAAGAGATTGGTGTGAAATGTGATGAATTGAAAGCATAAGCACTTGGTTTGAAAAGTCTTAATCGTACTCCTATCTGAGGGTCCTATTTTTATTCTTCTGCACGTATTGCAGACCTATGATGCTACTCTGCAGGCATTGCAGGCCTCATTATAAAAACAGATTACCAGGTATCTATCTCCATGCACGAATTGCAGGCATGTAATTCTATGCACGAATTGCAGGCATGTAATTCCATGCACGAATTGCAGGCATGTAATTCTATGCACGAATTGCAGGCATGTAATTCCATGCACGAATTGCAGGCATGTAATTCCATGCACGAATTGCAGGCATGTAATTCTATGCACGAATTGCAGGCATGTAATTCTATGCACGAATTGCAGGCATGTATTTCTATGCACGAATTGCAGGCATGTAATTCCATGCACGAATTGCAGGCATGTATTTCTATGCACGAATTGCAGGCATGTAATTCCATGCACGAATTGCAGGCATGTAATTCTATGCACGAATTGCAGGCATGTATTTCTATGCACGAATTGCAGGCATGTAATTCCATGCACGAATTGCAGGCATGTAATTCCATGCACGAATTGCAGGCATGTAATTCCATGCACGAATTGCAGGCATGTATTTCTATGCACGAATTGCAGGCATGTAATTCCATGCACGAATTGCAGGCATGTAATTCCATGCACGAATTGCAGGCATGTAATTCCTGCACGAATTGCAGGCATGTATTTCTATGCACGAATTGCAGGCATGTAATTCCATGACGAATTGCAGGCATGTAATTCTATGCACGAATTGCAGGCATGTATTTCTATGCACGAATTGCAGGCATGTATTTCTATGCACGAATTGCAGGCATGCAATTCTATGCACGAATTGCAGGCATGTAATTCTATGCACGAATTGCAGGCATGTAATTCTATGCACGAATTGCAGGCATGTAATTCTATGCACGAATTGCAGGCATTTAATTCCATGCACGAATTGCAGGCATGTAATTCCATGCACGAATTGCAGGCATGTAATTCTAGATTATCATTCCTCTGCACGAATTGCGGACCTAATCCTTCGCATGCTGGGAAACTTTTGGGCAAACTTTTGATATTTCGAGCAAATTTTTCCTTTCCAGCAATTTTTTGTATTCTCAGCAATTTTAAGATCGAAAATTTCCGAAGACTGTCCGAGTGTTGTTCAATGGCCGTACGAACGTTTCCGAACATTTTCCGAATTTTTCCGAAGATTAACAAAGTTTGCCGAAGATTTATGAGGAAGTTCAGAAGATGCTTCAACTTTTACTTTAAGCTCATTCAGCATTAAAAACTTGTCAGCAAACACGACGAAAGGAATCCTTGTAACAAATTTTGGCCTTAAAATGTTATTTAGATTTAGATACTTCTGTGGCAGTGAAGTTGCAAGAAAATGTTAGAAATCTTACCTTCAAAGGGAAATTAGCATGTATTTGGAGAAATTTTCTTAATAAAAAGCAATGTTTTGTATTTTTTTGTAGCAACTTTTGAACAACTTTTGGATTTTGAAGCAACTTTTGAGCAACTTATTAAGAAATTTCGAGCAACTTTTTGGGAGATTTTGAGCACCTTTGACAAAGCCTTAAATTGGAGACTTAAATTGGAGACTTAGACTGGAGAAATTGAAGGTACAGTGTGACTTAAAAATTCTACCTAAGCTAAGTTGAAAATTTTGCCGAAGGTTATTCTGCGTTTTTTTTTTGGCGATTTACTCACGGTCAGAAAAATAAAATAAAATTTCAACATAATAAACAAATTCCCGCTGAATAATCTTTCGCAAAAATGCACTCCAAGAGGTTAAAATTTCAATACATTAATGCAATTCAAAATTGTGGTTTCGATTATTTTTGGCTCTTATTTTGGGTCTCTAAGTTTGTCCACCATTTGATTTTACACTGTGTTACCTTTCTACTCTAGGGGAAGTTCAAAAACAAGCGAAATCTCTGTTTTAAATTACGGATTAAGTTGCTGTGACGTCACGTTGCTGTGACGTCACGAATCGCGGACCTATAATCCTTCGCATGCTGGTAAACTTTTGGGCAAACTTTTGATATTTCGAGTAACTTTTTTCCTTTCGAGCAATGTTTTTTTATTCTCAGCAAATTTTAACACCGAAGATTTCCGAAGATTGTCCGAGTGTTGTTCAAAGGCCATACGAACGTTTCCGATCATTTTCGAACCTACCCGAAGCAAGTTTGCCAAATATTTCTGAGGAAGTTCAGAACATGTTTCAACTTTTACTTTCGGCTCATTCAGCATTAAAACTTGTCAACAAACATGACGTAAAAGAAATCCTTGTAATTCACAAATTTTGGCTTTAAATGTTATTTAATTTCGTAAATTTTCTTTTCTTAGTAATCTTTTTAAATTATGCACATATTTTAGTAATATATTTTTAAGGTCTTTTATCTCCTCCCCCCACCTTTTCTTATTTTTTATTCAACGTCTTACAGTAATGGGAGTATGCCTACCTTTGCAAGACCCCCCTCATGTAGATGTACGTAGACGTAGATGTATTGAGATTTAGATACTTCTGTGGCAGTGAAAATGCTTAGAAATCTTATTATCAAAAGGAAATTAGCCTGTATTTGGAGAAATTTTCTTAATAAAAAGCAACGTTTTGGATTTTTTGAAGCACCTTTCGAGGAACTGATTGTGAAGCAACTTTCGAGCAACTTTTTAAGAAATTTCGAGCAACTTTTTTGGAGATTTCGAGCATCTTTGAGACAGTCTTAAATTGGAGACTTTTTTTATTATATCGTAGATCATCTCTGAGGTTTTTTTTTAACAATTCGCCGGTACCGATTTTTCGCACCTAACTAAAATAACCGGCTTGCTCTTTGTGCCGACTACCGCTTTAGACGACACGTGTTTTGTTTGTTGGTCACATAATGAGGTTGCCCAAGAACACACTTCACAAAGGACAGCGACCGCCAGACTTCGGAAACTAACCACCTTCCAATCCCAGCTCCCAGCTTCGCGTTTTTTTATAAACAGAATCGTATCAATGCTATTGTGGCTTCAATCGTGGCACACAACACTTAGGCCAAGTAAAAAAATCAAATGTTTCTCGTCCGGATTTCCATAAAAAAGAGAGCGGGCGGGCGCTTTGTTTTGTTATTTATTATTTTGTTGCATTCCTTTCCTGTGTTGTTCGAATATCAATTTTTTTCCTCCATAAATCCTGCAAGGTAATTTGACCTAACCAGTACGGACCTAGCGTACCAAGACTTTAAAATTTTGGCCTGAGTTCGTGTTAAAACGCAGACAAAAGCCACGTCTTACAGAATTTTCAACTTGGTGCAAAGTGAAAGTAACGCCTCAGGGGCGGATACAGGGGGGGTGGATAATAGAGTGGATATCCACCCCCCCCCCACATTTTTCATTTAAAAAAATTCGAAATGTCACTTTATTTGAAATAGAAAATAAATAAAGAAAGAAAAGTTAGCTCTCGCTCATGTCTGGTTGTTGTTACGCCACGTGTCGCCGTCTGCCGCCACTTAGGGTTAGGGTTAGGGTTAGGCCCTAATGGTCTGCCATCCACCCCCCCCCCCCCCTTTTGAAATCCTGGATCCGCCCCTGTCGCCTGTTTGTGTTTGTTCGTTCCAACTGTTCCAATAACAAATTAAAAAAAAGAGATGCGGCCCAAAAAATGAAGCGGGCGGGGACGAGAAACATTTGTATTTTTTACTTTTCCTTTGACCAATGAGGGCGAAAAGTTGTGAACAAAAGAAGACGTTTGTTGGAAGTCGCCTTGGTTGTTTTGTACAGAGTTATTTTTGTCGCTTGGTTCAAAACAACTTTTGCCGCGGGGTTCAAATCGGGATTGTTGCTATCGGTCGGTTCAGAATGATTTTCACCACTGTTAAGTTCAGAGGTCAGAATTTTTTTTGTCACTCGGTCAAGTAATCTATTTGCCGATGGATTCAGTGTAATTTTGGTCGCTTATTTCGAAATCAGCATTGCCGTCAGGTTGATAACTGTTTTGTCGTTCTGTTGTGAATTTTTCTGCTGAGTCGGTGGCTCTTCTGGTACAGCTGTAGATATGTTTTCGCACCTGAACGTAACTTTTGAATTATTTTTGATTCAGCTGTGCTTGTTGATTTCGCCACGAGCCCCACGCAACTACCACACGTGCCATTCCGCACTAAAACGTTAATTCTGGTACATCTGTACCTGTCTTGTCGCACACTGAAAACGTGTTTCTTGAATTATTGTTCGTTCAGCTGCATGAGGGCACGGGATTTTCTAACTTTGTCACGAGCCGCACATGTGCAATTCTGCGGTGAAACTTTAGCTTATTGTCGTTTTCAATCAGATTTATTTCACTCGTAAATGTTGTTAGCTGCAAACTGATTGTTGTACGAATAAGTTTTCATGGCAACCAATGAGACATGAGGAAAATATAGGTCCTGATTGGACGAAACCATGTTCCGGTCTAACATACTTGCTGGTGATCAGATCTTTCTACTCATTTACTTGACATAATGAATCGTCGTGCAGTTGATTTCAAGATCAGGAAATGTCTTGCTATGAGAAAAAGGCACCAACCAGAAGAAAAACGCAAAGGTACGGTGTGAGTTAAAAATGCTGCCTTAGTTGAAAATTTTGCCGAAGTTTATTGTGCATTTTTTTGGCGATTTACTTACGAACAGAAAAATAAAATTTTCACATAACAAACAAATTTCCGCTGAATAATCTTTTGCAAAAATGCAATTCAAAAGGTTAAAATTTCAATACATCCAATTTAAACCTGTGATTTCGACTGGGTTTTGGCTCTTATTTTGGGGTCTCTAAGTTCCTCCACCATTTGATTTTACACTGTGTTACCTTTTTACCCTGGAGGAAGTTTAAAAACAAGCGAAAGCTCCGTTGTAAATTACGGTTTAAGTTACCCTGAGTCGCTCACGCTATCTAAACGTCCTTGGCGTACCGTCTCCTTGATTTAAGTGAGAGTCTTGTTCTTTATAACAAAAACGTCAAGGGTATAGCAAAAAAAATAGTCTCCTGTAGAAAATAAAAATCATGTCAAATCACATTAAAACACAAAAACCCGCAAAATAGAAAATAAACTCCCGCCAAATTTTCATCTTACATAGTAAGTTAACAAATTTTCAGCCTTTTTCTCCTTGTCTGTTTTCAGCCGTATACGTAGTTTTAGCAGAGTAGTTGAAAGAAGAAACATAAATTTGTAGGTAGTTTTTAAACGATTTCGCAACCGTACCATTGCAATCATAGTAATTTTGTCTTGGATCATAGTAAAGTTTTCGTAGACCAAAATTGTACTGGTCGAGTGCTTGAAGTCATTTCACAACACTGTCAACTATTAATTCATTAGCAGCCGAAAATTTCTTCATGGCTATTTCCATCTGTTAATCCGTCCGACTCATAAATTACGTTTTTGCTTTATATCTACTTAGGTAAAAAAGATTTCGACTTAAGCCTTTTTGATAGATTTTTGTTTTCGCGATTTAATATTTAATTCTGGTTACATTGAAAAATAAGATTGTTTTTCTTCCATGATACTTTAAACAAATGACATTTATGAGAAGCGAGGAATCGGAAATGATTTTTCTTATATTTTTCCTTGCGCAGATCTTAAAAACAGTGTAAAATTCAAGCCTCAACTGGCTTTCCCGTTTTCTATATTTCCTTAATTTTGAGTCAAAAACAGCGACAATGAAAGATGCATTTACTGCTAAAAAAAATCAGCTTTATACGATTTAAACGAACAAAGAGGATTTCTAAGCAGCATAGACCACTCAAAGCTAAAACAAATTGACCTCAAAGTACCTTTTATTTTCGTTGGTCTCACAGAAATTAATGTTTGCTCTACGAAATATTGTCCAGTTTTTGCTGTGGGTAATTTTGGTTTTCTAGTGTTTTAAGAGTTTTATTCCGATTTTACGAGGTTTAGCTACTATTGATGAGCTCACCGAAACGTGTTTTGCCTAAACATGTTAAAAAGAACACGTTTTTCCTAAACTTGTTTATAGTTGCATTGTTAAGATTTGGTTCCGTTTCCACTGAAACACGTAGCACTCGCAGTAAATCTTTAGTATTTAATAAAGAAATTACTGTTATATTCATTTTGTGGTTGGCTCTTCCTTTTCAGTCTCTTTGGGCAGTCACAAAGGGAGAGATCGAAGGCTTAGATAGATACTACTTCGAGAGTTAGTTTCAATCATCCTCAGAATATAAACATGTTTCGATCATGAATTCATGATTCGCACAACACACCGTGTAGAATGAACCCTTTTTTTTTATAGTGAAACTTGTTTTATTCGTGATTAGGCTACAGTAAACATGTTTCGCCAGCTAAAACAGTACTAGGCGGGGTCTGGAGGGGTAAAATGGGAACTGGGATTTTGGCAAATTTTCACTGGGAAAATGGGATTCGTGATTTCTCGAATCAATTTATGTTTTCCTTGAAGGTTTAAGAAATGAAAATTCCACTGTTATTCATCTGAAGAGCAGTTTTTTTTTATGAAACGAGTTAAAATGCGATGTCATTCTTCGTTGATAACGACATTTACACAAGACAACTGAAAGCCGGAACTTACCAAAAGCGAACAGAGCTTAAGTTTCTTCGAGAAAACTGCGACACTTGCTAATTTTGAAAATTGCAAAATCTTGTTGCCTGGAAACTATGAAAGAACATCCGCTTTGACTGTAATAAATGCTTGATATTGACTTGATTTTTGAACTTCTTAGGAAACGGCGTGATCGACTTCCCAGAGTTTGTCAAACTAATGGAGGACCAGAAGAAACCAGATGAACGGGAAGCCGACATGTGGCTTGCATTTCGAATTTTCGACGCTGACAACAAAGGGTACATCGAGTCAGCGGAGCTACGCTACATTCTATTAAATATGGACAAGAGAATTCCACAGGAGGAAATTAACGAGCTGATTACGATTGCGGACTTGGAAAGAGACCGAAAAATAAGTTACCAAGGTAAATAAGTTGTATTACTTTTTAAAACTCGCGATGGGGGGGTTTAAGGGGGGGCCCCCAAAATAAAAAAGGAGGGATTTTAAATATAATACCCCAATACTTCTCCTTAAATTTATTTTTTTCTTTTCTCTTTTTGCACGTTTTTGTGGTGTAGTATGTCTTCAAATTCAGTTTCAAACAAACGTTTGTTTGCATTACATTAAGGAAATATATATTTTTAACTATTGATTTCATATTAAATATATATTAGTAAAAGCGATGTTCACTTGACTGTTGAAAGTGATTCGCTTTTGCTTTGGTATGCAGTACTGCGCTTAGTGATTTATTAAACAATTTCGCGTCACTTTCTCAATCAATCTGAAAGTAAACCAAAAACCAATCGTGACTTGCCTACACAGGTTTTCCCGCGCTTCGTGCCGGCTACAAACATGTCTTTGCTTTGACCTGACTTTGGTTTTACGAAAAACTCAATCAGAATTAATTGCTGTAATACTAAGAAGTGCTTGCTTTCTCTTTACAGAATTTCTCGCTTTAGTGGAATGTCACAGTGGATTCTTCTCCTGATAGTTTTTACTTGGAGCCGAGTTCTTTGAAATGACACGGAACAAGCCATCTTTTGCCGAGCGTCTATAAGAAAAAAATTGTCCCGACTGAGCATTCCATATTTATATGTTCAAACGCGCTTACAATTTTATTCACGTCAAAAGTGAGATTGGAGGACAGTAACTTTATTATTATCATCATCATCATCATCATCATCATCATTTATTTGCCACTTCAGAATTAAACATACAAATTAAAATAACTTAAAAAGATAGGGCAAGGAGACCTCCAAGAAACCACAAGGCTTATGGGGGAGGCCACCTCGGGTTAGCAATAAGTTTGTAATTTCGCTGTGAATGTGCAGCTAGGCCAATTTCAGACTCATTTTATCAGGGCACCTATGGCAGCCGCTAATTCAAATGATGTTTTTTATACTATTGCAAGGAGAAATTCAATATTGTCCATTCTGAAATAAATAAAAGTTGTAATTTATCACAAGCTCTGTATAAACGTTTTACATTATCAATTACAACACTGGTTCACTTTAAAAATGTAACTAGCTGAAAATCTTACCAGCTTAATTTATACAAATACAAAGAAAAAAATAATGAAAATGCAATAAACCAAAACAGCGTGATGCGTTTTATTTGATCTAGTATGTTTTTTCGACGTTTTTGCTTGTTTACAAGCTAAAAACGTAGAGTAGGGGTTAGTGGACAAAATTTGGAACCACATATTTGTAAACTCTCAAGGGACTTTTTTAATTTCTCAAGGGACTGTTTTAATTTCTCAAGGGATTACTTTCCGCTGTGGGTGATCACTTGCGATCTCGTGAAAAAAACGTGACTTGTCACATTTACAAACGTTATATAACAATTTTAAAAGTGACATGTCAGCTTTCTTATCTCAACGCACGTGTGTCTGAAAGGCGATCTATAAAAAGCGTCGCACAAACAATGGATTGCGTAACTAAAACACGAATAAATAATCACTAGCATTTACATCGTTTAAAAATTACAAACGTCAAAAATAAACCATACCAAAAAACTCGCTCTTTTCAAAGATATTATTGAAGTTAAAACAAATGCAAGAGATGGGGGCTTCTTTTAGCTTAGGAGCGGTTAAAAATTAGGCCAAATTTGGTCGCTACATGCAAGCGCAACTTTATTTCGTCATCGGCCTAGGTCGTTAGGGACGTGACCTCGCGTTGACAGGGAATGACAGCAATGTTGCATGAATCGGCTTTACAACATGCGATCGTATCTACGCAGTTCGAGTGGAATTTCAGTCAAAGACAGCAAAATTCTTTCTTATTTCATCTTCAAATATAATTCGAAAGCATTCACTGTATATATGGCTTTTGTTTAATCCTGGGTCTTGATATCCGACCCTCGCAGAGCCTAGACAAAACGCAGCTTGAGTGTAACGATTTGTTTACGCTGCAATTATATTTTGCTGTTTCATTTGCTCATTTCGCTGCCGTAATCGACTGCCTTGAAAGGTCCTTGCAATTTTAAAGTATAGAATTGTCAGATCTCGGTGAAATTTGCACTGTTTATTTGTGTAATGTTAAGGAATATGTGTATAAATACCCGGCGCGGACAAGCCATTTTTGAGCCAGTTTTCTCCGACAGTAGTCGGAAATATCTGTATTTTTTGTGCTTTTTTGTGGAGCAATCGTTACGCTAGCCTGCGTGGCCGGCGTTCAAAGGGGAAGGAGAGGGGCACCTCGCACTTCGCGCTCGAACTCCCCTTCTCCTTCCCCTTTGAACGCCGGCCACGCAGGCTATCGTTACGCTACGGCCTTGAACACATTGAACAGCGGTCTCCCTATAACAATTCAGATATGGCATCACAAAATGACAAAAACAAAGCGTCAAACGCATATTTTGCTTTTTCATTTGCTAATTTCGCTGCCGTAATCGACTGCCCCGAAAGGTTCTTGCAATTTTAAAGTATAGAATTGTCAGATCTCGGTGAAATTTGCACTGTTTATTTGTGTAATGTTAAGGAATATGTGTATAAATACCCGGCGCGGACGAGCCATTTTTGACAAAATTATATGGCTGCATTTCCTCCGCGAAGATAGGAAATTGTTAAACTAAACTACAAAGAAACTGTAATGATAAGTTCGAAGAACAATGCACAGGATAAACCTTCGACTCGTACTTCATGCAAAAACGTCGATATCTCGAAGAGACTTTGATTAACAATAGAATTTCTTTCTGGCACGTTCCCAGTCCTCTACTACTTGCCTTTACTTTAAACAGTAACGAGGGAAGCGCGCATGGGATGCGTCGTTTCCTCATTTTCGTCCCCATAGCCCTTTCGTTTCCCTTTGCCGGCTGGGCCTTGGCACGAGGAAACGAAGGACTCTGGGGACACAGAATTTCCAGTCCTAGATTCTAGGACTTCCGGTCTTCATGTATGCAGTCATGACGTTTCAAAAGAATGTATGAGAGAGTCGTTTGGTTTTCGACTTCCGTTTAGGAATTCTTTGTTCCAAACAGCCAACCAAAAAAATTAATTAATTTAAAAATCCTGTCCCCAGAGCCCTCCGTTTTCTCGTGCCAAGCCGGCTAAGTGAAACGAAAGGGCTATGGGGACGAGAATGTCGTCTCCTTCGCTGAGTACCCGTGCAAGTCTCCCGCGACCGCTTACAAGTAATGAGAGATAACTGGAGACGAGTCAAAAGCTCTTTAAAAAATAAACCACCACTAGGTTTCTTTTGGCCTCCATCTCAAAACGACGCCCGATTCAAAACGTTCTGTATAAAAACGAGTTTTTTAAAAATTCTTTTGAAATGAACAATTAATTAAAATTCATTTTCGTATAAAGCGTTTTGCACCAAGGCTCGTTTTTAAACAGACAAAAGGCAACGTGGAAATTGACTTAAGATAAAATAACAGAAATTAAACCTGAACACTGCAAAACTCTAGAACCATTACAGCCATCTTGGTTGGTTTTAGCTATTACAAAATTCAGACACCATCAAAAAGGTATCGTTATATTTTATATATGTATAATAATAATTTCTATATACTTTATGGTGGCTTGTTGCAAGCTAACAGAATGAGTGAAACAGAGGAGAGGACCGGGCACAGCAAATGAACGATCTTTCCCCTGTCCCTTCTCCTTTTTTCTTTCGACTTTGTGCCTGCTTTGCGCGTGCTTTGCGGTTATCTTACATAGTTATCACAATCTATGAGCTTGCAACAGGCTAATATATACTAGTTATGCAACGCTTTCGAGTGGTATACTATGGAATATCCCACGAGTCACTTGTATTTTCTCGGTATACACACGAGCCTTTAGGCGAGTGTGTATGCGAAGAAAATACAAGTGACAAGTGGGATATTCCATAGTATACCACGAGAAAGTGTTGTGTAACTATTTTATACCATGCCATAGAAAATACGCTTACTAAATTTCATCGAGAATAAGATCGCAGCGCACGATGGGAAGGTTGGGTTGAATACCATCGAATATACAACGGCTTTCCTGTATTCTGATTGGCTGTATTTTCTTTGGCATGGTATAAATGAATATATCACAAAACGATGCGTTTCATATTTCTTGCAAATTACCCGACTTGAAACGGTTTACGTAGGGTTAAACAATAATTTTAAATTGCAAATAATGCGCTGGATGGAAGAAATTGTTCTCTGTACGTTTCGGGATTACTGCCCCTTCTTCAGTGGAAAAATTGAAACACCAACGATTTACGCTATTGACACGCGAAGCAAGCTTTTGACGAAAACACGGCCAAGTTTTAGAGTAGAATATGAGAAGAAGAAGTTGACAATTGAACGAAATACTTCTCTGAGAATAATGTCATAAGAGTTCCCACAAAGCCGCAAAACGTACTGTAAACATTGCAAGCCATGGGAGGCAATTTTGACCAATGAGGGGGCTCGTACTATCTGGACAAGTTAAACGCTCAAAACGCTATTTTTTCCAGTCAAAAATGGCACTGGGCTAACTTAATTTTAGTACAAATTCATTGGCGGCGGAGCAGGGGGGCAGTAGTCCACAAACAAAATTGGGGGGGGTGGGGGCGGAGGAGGGAGGCTCAGCCCACCCATATTTCAGTGCTTAAAGTATCGCTTGCACAGCAAAAAATAAATATTCAGTCTCGTGATCTTTGTACAAATCGTTTAATCAGGATCGCGCTTGGCGGTGTATGACTTTGTATGACTGTCAACGAAACTTCGGTCCTTTCCCGAAAACGCTTCTAAGAGAGGTCCGCAATCTGTTATGATTATATTTGACATTACCGTGTGACATCGGCGGCTTCAGAGCGTACATTTCATGGCCTCCGAAGAAAAAAGATTTTCACAAAAAGTACCAGGAAGCAGGATCGTCTGAACTGTCTTGTTATGCAATGTCACAAATCGATTACAGACAAACCGGGCACTGTTTTCACCAAGACATTTTTGTAAAATAAAGTAGGGAAACGCGCCCCTGCCCCTCTAGGAGGCGAAAAGTAATAAGCACCTCCACGTTTCAAAATGCTTCGAGGCCTCTGTAATTCGAAGCACGTAATGTCCTGAGGTCAGAAGCTTATAATCTCCCACATGAGGTCTAATGGTGGTAATTAAAGGTAGGTGGTGTTTTCTAACGACGTCAGAGAAGACGTTTCTGGTAAATTTTCCGTAGTCCGTTTTGTACAATCGTCCGGGTGAAGGAGTTCTTTAAGAGGACTGTTGGTGACTCGTGTGTCTGAACTTGCTTCCAAATTTTTGCTTCTTCTCCAGCTTCTTCTGTCACCATGCTGACTAAACCCACCTTCTGATCTGTAGATCAGTGGTACAAGAAGCAAGGAGAACTCTAAGAAAGAAATCAAAGCGAAAAAGATCATGGGATGTTGTAGCTGAAAATTTGGTGCATTCAAGAATACCACGTGGCAAAACTCTCTAAACACAATCAATGATATGAAACCTTCAGTCGTTAACCAATCATTTCAGGTCTCTGGGCATTGTCTAACAACGTAAATGTAATCAGAAAAAATGATCAGATCTTCATTTACTTAAGCTTACTAGCGGACTCTCACGATACATCCATGTTCATCCGTTTGGGTGGGAACTTTTCGTGCTCTTGTGGGACTATCCTTTCTTGCGAAATTGTCAAATAGCTTTTAGGACTCTCTTGGGGGATTTTAAAGAACAGCAGTTTTTAAATCATTTTATTCTGTATTTTTACACTTTTACTCTTTTTACCTTTTTAAATTTTATCTCGTATTTCTTGTATTTTTATTCGTATATTTCATAGTTTTAGTTTTCCTGTTTTAAATTCGTATTTTCTGAGTATTTTTATATTTTATTGTAAAATTATTGGGGCCCTGGTTTGTTGTGTATCTTTTTGTGCTCCCTCGTTAAATAAAGACTACCTACCTTACCTTATTTAAAGGTTATAACTACCTTATTTATTCGATTAAGCGCCCAACCTCGAATGAGCGCACCCTCAAAAACCTAAAGCGCACAAGAGGAGGCTGCACCAGAGAGTTCGCTAATAAATCTTAGCGAAAATGAGATTAAAGCCGACTAAATACAACTATGAGACCTCCCCGAGTTTTCTAAGTACTTTACAGAAACTGTCAATGAACAGATAAATTTCTGCTTTGGTACATCTTCACTTTTTGTTATTATTTTTTTCTATTTTGTTGCAACATAAACTTACTACTTGCTGAAAATGGTGAAAATTTAATAAGCGCCCAGCTTCGATTAAACGCCCACTCTCAAGGCCCCAAAATTTAATAAGCGCCAAGATTTTTGCGTCTGAGATTTGGGATAATTTTTTAGGGGGGGGGGGGGGGGGCTATTTTCAGAATTTTACTGAAGAGTTTAGACACCATAATCGTAAAGTTGACGATGATGATTCTTACCTTCCAAACTAATCTTCCTTTCATCTGTGATTCTTGCTTTCTCTATAATTTCATCCACTTCCTCGATGGGAACATCGGTCAAACTTAGCAATGCCTTTTTAATGTGTTGTCCTTCGATAAAACCGTTACGTTCAGGGTCAAAGACATTAAATATCATGAACAAATTGTCATCTTCCTCCGCACTATTGTGTTCCTCAATCATATTCACAAATTCCTCAAAATTAATTGTGCCATCACCTGATTAATGGAATAAATAGAAAGAAGACGTAAATAAAAGGTAAGATAAAGTCTGCGTTCGAGCCAAGTGGCCCATCAGGCCGGAGCTTATCCCGGTTTCCGTAGCATGAAGCGACTAGGAGTATTTCTACTCCTCCCTGGATGGGATGCTTGTCCTTCGCAGGGTTACCCCTAGCATTAGGGCTCGAACCCAGACTCCTCGATCCGGAGTCCAGTGCACAAACCATTAGGCCACTGACCCCCCCCCTAACCATACAAATATATTCAACTGAAATTCTCTTTCGATCAAAACCGACGTCTCGTGTTCCGTCCTGTGAGAGACGTCGATCTGAGATTCAAGGCGAAAGTTCCACACTGAAGGGAAGTAGCTCTTTAGAGATGCTTTAAGTTTGGAAGATTTAAGGTGGCTCTTAATTCTTTTTAACTTTCAAGAAGTTAGGAATGAACGTTCAAGAAGTTGTTAATTATAATTCAAGAATTGGGAAAATGGGGTCACTTAGCTCGTGTTTGAGTTGTAAAATTAAGGTTTTTAACAGGTTGTGCTGTTGCTATGGTTATCTGTTATGTCAAACGTGATCATCAATTGTTCACCAAAGTGGGGCACTCGTTTGCTTGCGATCAGCATGAAGCATCATCTGATACAAGCGCTGTTAACCATAACGAGCCACCTTGAAGACATGAAGGGGCAGTATATCACGAGAATTCTCCTTATTTTTCTGTTTTAAGTGGCGATGTCCTTTAAAGCGGACCATCGCATTGGGTCGGAAGGAAGTTTTCCTTCAAACTTGCCATAACATCTTGTTAAAGCCATATTTGAAAGTAAAATTTTCACCACAAGCGACTAAAAGCTAATTTTATGTCCTAAACGAAAAACTCACACTCACACCCCCAAATACCTGGCTAGGATATTTTCTTCATCGCTTTTAACCTCTCTTCTTACTCCCCTCTCTCCCACCTATACTCACTTCCTCAGCACTACTTTACTCCCTCCTTTCCCTTCCTCCCCCCTCTTCTTTTTTCTCTTCCCCCTCCTTTTCTCACACTCTCCTAATAGATCCCCTTATTTAAAAATTTTTTCCCTATTAAATCTTTTTTTTTCAATTTCTTTACCCTCTCCCCTAAGGTACCCTCCTCCTCCCACCTAATTACTTCTCTGCCCCTCCTCCTCTCTAATAAATCGACTATTTTACTTATCTACTGATCTAACTGTTAATTTTATAGGCGCGGGGATGGGGGGGGGCAAATCTCGGTTTTTTTCCACTTTTTGTGCTCGCTAATTTTTTGGGATTACACCCCTAATTATCTTATCTCCCCCTTTCAGCATACGGAGGGGTTTAGAAAACTCTTTATTATTTAATTTATTTTACATTTTTCTTTTATTAGTCTTAGTGCGCAATATAATTACCTAATTGTACGACACTAGAAGATACGCCGGGGTGCAAACGGCCGCGCGCTGGAGGCGCGACCGCTAGGGGGGGGGGCAGCCCTCCCAAAATAAATCTAGAGGCTTGAAAATCATTCCCGCTCTCCAATCGTACGATTCGAATGTGACATTTTTTAGACATTTTTTCACATTCCGTTTCTGTTTGTTTTAGTTTTTGGCTGTTTATATTGTTGTCATCACCCTACATCGTTAATGGAAATACTTCGGGAGTATTTATTTTTATTTTCTGGGGGGCCCCCCCCCCCCCTCTCCACTTCTCACCCCGATCCGACTAACTCCTTCCTCTCCCATCCTTCCTGTGCGCTGGACCTTCGCGCCACTTTTCTTCGCACTCCGCTTTTTGTCGCGGCCTGCTGTCTCTCGCCCCCGCTCGTTTCTCTCTTTCCGGGGTGGGTCAGGCGGTGGGGTGCCGCGCCTGGCTCGGTTTCTTTACACATTGGCTCTTTTTCTGCTGCTTCCCCTCTTCTGCGCTGGTTGAGGTGAGTGCAGGTGGCGTCCTTGCGTGTTGGTCTGTCTGACTGGAATAAGGCAGCAAAGTCAGGGTAATTGGCATGTTATAAGCATCTGGCGGTGTTGGAATTCACTGAATTTAAAAAATAGAACATGATTTTGGACCCCTTTCATGGGATTATAATAGTTTTCTGCTGCGGTCGACGGTTTGTGTGCGGCTCGTCAACTTGTGCAGTTTCGTTGTGCGACCATCAAAATTTACCTGTCGCCTTGCTGTTATAGGCTCTGAAAAAAACATTTTACGTATTTCAAAAACTAATCCGTTACATTTACTTATAAACCAAGATAGTTCACTGGCAAAGTGAGGAAAACTTCCTCCCCCAAAATGCGTGGTCCGCTTTAAGACATCGCCACTTAACTTGCTGGAATCTCAAGGGTGCACTCGGTGATTAACAACATAGAGCGGTTTTCACTTGAGTGTCGAAAGTAAATCGCGTTTGCTTTGGTTTTGCATTACTACGCTTAGTGATTGGCTAAAAAATCTCGCGCCACTTTCTCAGCCAATCAGGAGTAAAACCTAATCTCGTCCCAGATGTCTACTTACCCCGGTAGTGTTGAAGAAGATCTGGGTACGAGATTATAAAACCAAAACCAATCGTGACTCGCTCGCGCACGTTTTCCCGCGCTTCGTGCCAGCTACATGTATTTGCTTCGAGTTTTGATTGGTTCACTGGATTGCCTATGTCCTTTGTGATTGGCCAGAGTAATTACTTTGGTTTTTGTTTTACGACACTCAATTGAAAACTGCTCTACTGCATTTGTAAGTAGCACAAAATCACGGTGTCACTGTCCCCTTAAATCTCCTATTCAAATATTGCCTGCGCCACTACAAACCACACAAACTCACACTAGTGCACATGCGCATATCTTACCATCAAAATCCTTTGCATTCACTAGCTCCTGCACTTGTGAGTCCGTCGGGTTTGAACCGAGCATGCGCATGGCATATTTAAGTTCCTTGGTGGATAATGTCCCGTTTTCGTTCAAATCGAAGCATCTGAAGGCTTCGCGGTACTCTATCAATGTGAAAAATCATTGGTAAGTAATATATCAAACACGAGCGACAGTGTTTCATCGCGATATCAAAACACCGAGAAGAGAGTCAAAAATACGACGCGCAGCGAAGCATTTTTGGCGAAATTCGAGGTGTCTGGATTGCCGATGAAACACTTCTCAAGTGTTTGATATATCTTCTCAATCGAAACAAAAACTACAGAGTAAATGGAGAAATAAAATCGTAAAAATCTATGCTTATTAAGACCGGGCATCCAAACCTCCTTCACGGTTATGATTTTCTTTGTTTTAACTTGATGAATTATTAACGAGTTTGAGAAGGACCGTTCCATTTCATTTTTCACCATAACAACTAGTTTCGCCGTACAAATGGATAGCGCTCAATGTTTTCCCGGCTTGGAAAACAGTTGCAAGTTTTTTTTTATTTTATTTTTTTATCGAGTTCTGATTAGTCAACTGCGTTATTCAAGTAGTGGGTCAGGAGTCTGCCAGATATGTTTCCTTTGGTTTCTTACCAACATGTGACAGCACATTTGTGTCATATTTTATACCATGCCATAAAAAATACAACCAATCAGAATACAGGAAAGCTATCGTATATCGACGGTATTCAACCCAACCTTCCCATCGTGCGCTGCGATCTTGTTCTCGACGAGAACTAGAAAGCGTATTTTCTATCATCATCACTTAAACGCCCAGAGGCGTAAGGGCATCAACAAGTCGCCTCCATTCCTGTCGGTCCTTTGCAAGCCGCGAAGCTTGCCCCCATGTAAGATTTAGAGCCTGAGGCGAATAATTGTTAAGTATTAAACTCGAAAGCGTTGCATAACTAGTATTTAATCGACGGCAAAGGCGTGTAAACCTCTTTGATCTTAAACGAAGGTTACCTGAGCAAACATGTGTTTATTCAGGTTAAAGCAAAGGCAACAAGAACTAAATAACTACTGGTTTTTAAAAGTAATGTACTATGAATGTATTCAATTTAATCAATGTTATTTCGTTAACCTACCTCCAATTTGTTCCCGGGTCAACAAGTCCTGTGAATTGTGCGGGGGAAAAGAAATTGACGTACAATAGAAAGAACAAATAAAATATTAATACATTGAAATTGTAAAGCACTGTCATCTTGATTTGTAAGATTCTTTCTTGTCCGTATAATACTATCTGCTATATTTGTCATTCTTAAAGTATAAGATACCTTATTGTTACTTATTTTCGCGGGCACTTAATTTCGCGAAAATGGAACAGGAATCTTTCGCGAGACTTAATTTTCGCGATTTGGCCCAGAATACGTGATTAGCATAAAAAATACAATGGAAATCGTTTAGAATTAATTTTCGCGGGTATTTAATTTCGCGATTTTTTGAAAATCGCGAAAATCGCGAAAATTAAGCCCCGCGAAAATAAGTAACAATAAGGTAAGATAAGAACTTTATTTAACGTGGCACTCCACTTAGCTAAAAGCTACTTTACAGGAAGCACACAAATAAGAAACAATGGAATAATAAAAAAGAGGAAAGGTAAAATTAAGCTAACAATCTAAAAAGTTAAAAAGTCAAAAAATCTAATTATCTTTATGGAAATCGTCTTGTTGACGAACGTAAGCTAGAAGAAGCTGCATTGGAAACACGTTAAATTTTGAATTTTTGTGATTGTCTAAAATTTTTAGTGGACATCCGAGACTATTTTTGTTATCTTTCAGAATCAATAAAACAAAAGAAATTCCTTATTTATTCCCAGGCTACGATATAGCTTCTCTCCCTGTTTAGTCCAGTCAATTTAGAATTTAGTACTTCGAAATGGCATATTTTGTGGACAAGTTGAATACTAATATACACAAATTTGGTGTAAAGCGAATCGTTATTTAGGACAGACCATGTTTTCATGCAGAGTTTAAAAAGTTAAAAAAATTGTTTGCAAATGAAATTAGCATAAAATAAAATGTTCAAGTGAAAAACGGTTTGAACTGGGGAAGAGTTAAAAAGGCTGTCAACGAAAATTTATCGCCCCACCCCTCCCTCACCTTTTTTGAAAAAATATAAATGCCCTGTCCCTTTAGGGTACATTCTGTTCGGCACATAAATTCAAAGGAAGTGGAAGTCTTTAAGTTATACTTCCTTTACTCCCCCACCCCACCCCCACATGGACACTTTCCATCCCTTTTTAGCACCAAAGAGAACGTGACCATTTAATACATTCATGTCAGAGGGTTTTGGTTGCTTATAGCAACCCGGCAAAATGACAGCTAATAATTGACAATCACTTATGCTATAAGAATTAGTGGTTTTGGTCGACATCCATACGTGACAAAAATGTTTTTAAAGTAGCTTTTAAACTTGCCACTTAAAAACGTCTGGCAACACTAGTCGCTTTAAACTGGGTTTTATCAAACCATTTAAATTCCCAGCGACGAAAAGATCGCACGTTAAATACGCTTATTATAGAAACCTTTCTAATGGCAACGTTAATTATTAATGCCGACGCGAAGCTCGGTTTTAAAAGGTAAGGTCTTTTTTTTATCGAGATGGTGTCTAAAGATTAAAAATTTTATTGATCTTTCAATGATAGGTGTTTTTACCAAACGCTACTGAAGATCTTGTTCCGGTTTTCACTTGCAACCGTAAATATCATCCCGAAATTATTACCACAATTTAATGACAATTATTTTTATTTTGCAACTTAGTGTTTTCACGCCGATTTATGGGTTTTTTCATCTTAAAAGACTAAGCGCAATTCGAATTTTAGTTTCAAAATGGAAAAAGGAGAAAATATATTTGTTATTATTTATGCACAAGGTACATTTTAATTTTGTATAATAAATATTTATGTCGTTTAAACTCAGACAAATTACCGAAGATCCTATGCATGTAAATTACCTATAATTATTGCTTCTCTTTACTCGGTAAATTACATACATTTCGTTTATACAAACCACAAATTTTAGATAATAATATATCAGGAGTATTTTCCGCGGATTGCAGACAGTTTAAATCGCCAACTGCATTTTTAAAATTAACCTACTTAACAATATTAAACGAACGTACAGAAAAACAGTCGTAAAAGTCATAAATGATAAGGCTATGCTCACGCAAATTCATAAAAAGCTAGGTTTACAAAAAATGTTCGCTAAAACCCGACAAAAGGCTCGATTGATCATGAATTTAAACGCACACGGAAATTTTCCTTCTAAATATTTTTCCTTTGCGTTTTGTACAAGTGTTATGTTCTAATGTCGCAATTCCAAGATCAAACAAAACTAAAACGTCGTCAATTGTTATACCCCGCTTTTAACTGCGTGACTCAAGTAGCTATTGTAACTTCCTTTGGCGAGATCAAGGTTATTCTAATCTGTAGCGTTCTATGTTGATTGTTAACCAGATGAGATCGCAAAGGCATTTAGCTGTGAACAGAAGTTTTCTGAAGTCCCAGTACTTGTTTAAACAGACAAGTTTTCGATTTACCTACCATTTCGAACTAGATCCTCCTGGTTGACATCTCATTAAGAAATCAATGACATCAATGCAACGCGATGGCTTTACAAAAACTGTGATGTATTCCAATTCTTGAATTTATTAAGGGGCTGGTCGGACACCTACTGTTTCACTGTCGTTGCTATGGTGACCAGCTGTGTGATATCGTTCGGAAATTGGAAAAAAGCCAATTAAAATACGGCGACTCGCATTGTTTCGTGCATAATTGAAAATTTCCACGGGCATGCAAGCAGAAACATTTATTTCAAGCTGTTTTTTAACACTTTCCCTTTTCAACGCAGCATACCAACGCCTTCCATTTTCGCGAGGAAGTTCCGTTCGCAAAATTTCGTGTACAATCATCAAAGATTCGCAAAAAGTTTCCTTGAAAAAATAAATATTAGCTGAATAATTAATAACATGCGGTGAAAACAACTCACGAAATTTTTAACAAGCCGTTTTTGCATTTTTGCGAAATCTTTTTAATCTCATGAAAAAGGCGTCGGGGATAACATACTCGGCAAAAATGTTTATATATTACACAATAATCTTTCCCTTCCTAAAAACGTGATTTATACACGATCGCATTAGCTGAGTAATTTTGCGTCTAAAACGACAGTTTATTTACAAATTTTTCATTCCTAAAAAAGTATTTGCAAGAAAAAAAAACGTTTTCAGCTAAACGCAGCTGTCCATGATTTCAACGTTGGCATTAAAGGGGCTATGTGCTTTCAGTTACTTGGCAACGTTGTTCAGTTTAGAGCGAATTGGTCATTTCTTATTCACTGATTGCGCTGCTTTAAAAGGGTTTGGTCTGTTAACGACGTGTCCTGGCCAGTTTGAGTAGCTATCTAAAAAACAAATTTTTCTGCCGTTAAAAAAGATGTCATTAATTTTTTAGGGACTATAGGTTGATTTCCAATGACTCACAATTTGTTACGTGCGTTTACGTACGTGAAAATTTTTAGAAACAATGTATGAACGACTTGAGTTCACGTTTACGCAAGTCGTTCATACATTGTCTCTAAAATTTTTCCACGTACGTAAACGCACGTAACAAATTTCGCGGGAAAACACCTTATGTCACGGGGGGCATTGAAGATTTTTGGTCTAAACTTTTCTGAAATTAGTGGTAGGTAACTATACCTTCATGAAAAACATTATCTTTGAACATCTAAAGGAAGATATAATTATAATTTGCGGATAAAAATCAACCTTTTTGAAGACGCGCGGAAACAACTTGAAAACGTTCGCCTATCATTTCTAAGTTGCAATCCGTTTCCATCGGAGCCATTCGCAGCCAAAGATGCTCGTTAACAGTTTCAGTGCTCTAATAAAGCAATTTTTAATAAAAATGGACTATTATTTTTAGATTTCCCCTGACTGTTTTGACTGTTCAAAAATCTGGTAAAGTCGGTGACATAGCCCCTTTAAAACGGATTGCAAACAAGAAAAACTTGTTTAAATTATGCAAAAAGCGTCCTCTTTGACGTAGCCCCTTTAGGAATCCGAGCCTGACACAAGCTGTTCTTTGAGTCGCTTAAGTTTCTCACTGTGCGACGCAGAGGGCCGAATAAAATGACTCCGAACAATCTGTAGAGGAACGTCTTTCTTCGTAAGGCTTAACTTGTTTGAAATGTCCACCAGGGAGGAGAGGGTGAGTTCATTATCGTCACCTTTCTTGCCAAGCTGTAGAAGATAGGTCGCCATGCAGTAGCCCGTCATAAAAGCATCAAATCCCGCCCTGTGCCCGCAATCACGTGTCTTGACGTTGTTGGACTGAGTCGCGTGAACATCACGTGGCTGAGTCACGTGAGCGTCGTGTGCATCATGTGTGCACGAATCCTCCAAAGTTTCCATTGTTGGCGCGTTATCGTTGTCACATTCTAAGCTTACGTCGGGTTCATTGTTGCCTGTAAAATAATCAAATGCTTTTTTTCTGACCGGACTTATTTTAACTGCGACGCAGGCTTAACTCGCAGGCTTTACATGCAAAAACATCAGCAATAAACAATATTACCAGCTAGCCGGCATTTTTTGCCAGCTTCTCTATGTCTTGTTTTGAATTCGTGTTTCCGTTTGTTGAAACCATAGTTAGTAGAGGAGACTTCTCTACTAACTATGTTGACTTCTCTACTAACTATGTTGAAACTCAGTTGATTATCATCTTGAGGTTGACTTTCAGCTGCTGTTCGGGAAGATGAACCCGCACTCCTCTCCTCTGGTCAACAAACGGGCTCTATAAACGTTTTTCACAACGTTTTTGCTGTATTTTATTTTTTAAAACTCCCCCAGACTTCGACTGGCAATTGGCTCGTAAACTTAACAAAGCCCCATACGGAGGTCAACATACAAATACTCTTTAGGGTTCTTTATACATTTTTAAGGTAATAGTGTGGGAATTTGTTAAATATTTCAAACAGGGCAGTTGCTCTTTGGAGATCATTTTCTTAACTCTACTTACCTGTATGCATGATTAGCTATCGATATTATAAGGAGAAAATAGATTACGATCACTCACTCACCAGAGGAGGTTCGGTGTTTTCTTTTGCGTTTCTGTCGTTTCGCTTCTTTTATTTTCCACTCACGATCTAAAACATCATCAACGTCGTGAGAAAGGGGGCAGGTCTTTTCTCGAGGACAGAAGCCATAAGCCTGTAAAGAAAAGAGTCCGATTTAGGAAACTCAATCTCACAAACGTCAAGGTTTAGAAGCGATGAAGAACTGGACCCTGAACAAGACCAATAAATACTATTTTCACACCGTATTCCAGAGTGAATGTGGTAAAAAAAAACTTTATCCTCTTCCAGACTATTTTTGTTGTTCAGGCGGCTGTCCTTTTCCTTTCGCGGCGGTCGGATTGACAGTCTTCGAGAATTGGTCAACTTGAAGTGAGTAAATTCTCCGTTTCTTCCAAGGATATAACTACAACGGTGAATTTCCAAAGTCTAACTAAACGATCTGGATAGTCTCAAGATGGTAACATGTGCACATAAAATAAAACTCATTTGGAATAGAAACTGACTTCAGCTTCTCTGTCGAGGATTCCTTAGCCCGGTTCTCATATAATCGCCCCGATCGTCTTGTTCGCATCGATCGTTTGAGAGACGATCGTACAGCTGATCGTAGGCGATCGAAGCGATCGGAAGCGATCGGGGGTTCTCATATGATCGGCCCGATCGTCTGGTATGAGCGAAGACGTACGAAAAACGGATCAATTTAGGTTTCTGGGAAACTGCTCACCTACCCCTCCCCAAACCTAACATTTTGCCCAAAGCGATAAGTAAGGGTTAATGTTAGGTTTGGGGAGGGGTAGGTGAGCAGTTTCCCAGAAACCTAAATTGACCCCGAAAAACAATCATTTTAGCCCTAGATCCAACACAATGGCAGGCTTCGATAAAAGAGAAAAACTCGTGGCCTATCTTCTCAATTATTACAGTTTTTCGATGAAGAAGAGAAAGAACAGCCATTTAACAAATACATTCCATTCTGCCGTGCGTCTGTTCAGTTATAGATCACAAATGACGTCAAAATGTGGTAAGAACAAAAAATTGGCCCAAGAGCCATTAGGCGAGTGGGTCACTGATGTTCTCGCCACATTTTGACGTCTTCTGTGATCTACAACTGAACAGACCCACGGCAAAATGGAATCTATTTGTTTTATACAATAACAGAAGATTTCAGTACACTTCATCTAGTGTAAGCAAAGCCGCAACCGGCGAGGAAAAGTTGTTTTCATTTCACGATAAAGTTTTTCGTTATCACGAAGCACTGTTAAAAAAATTAAAACATTGAGTTAACGAAAAACTTAACCTTTATTCCACCTCTATTCCACTGGAAAGTTGTTCTACTTCAAGAAGCTTGTTCAGCCCAGTTAAATGTTCCGAAAGTTGAACGATATGATTGTTTCTCACTGTAGATTTATAATTAAGCTGAACTTTTTTGTTTTGTTGTGGCCCGCGAAAAACTTGCGTCTGTACTTAAATAGATAACAGGCATCAACCAATCACAACGCTCGTCGTAGCTCGGTTATTGTATAAAGAAGAATAGAACACAAGCGATCCAAGCGATCGTGATTGCCCCAATCGCCGCAGACGTTAGCGATCGTTTCTGTCATGTTCTCATATAATGGACCCCGATCACAGAGAAAACTTTTTGAACTGACAGAGGCGATAGAAACGATCGGGGCGATTATATGAGAACCAGCCTAAAGCAAGCGGGAAGAGGCGAGGCATGAATAACTGTGGCCATCATGGCCCAGTTAAATAGGTATAAGGGCTCTTAGGAATGTAAGCTTACCGCAAACTTCTCACAGACGATGACGTCAATATGAACAGCCTCGGTTTCCTCATGTGATCCACAGTAGAGTTCTTCAGTGAAACCTGATAGCGAGGTTTCCTCAGGAAATTTCAAACACACGTGCTTTGCTCCATGCTTTTGATGTTGCAAATTATTTCGCTGACTAAAATGAAAGAAAAAAATCTAACTAAGAGTTTGAATAAAGAAGTATAAAACTGCAACATCCTCCATTTATGCTTATGAGATCTCTGAATGTTTTACAATCACGGTTTTTGTACAGTTTGTAGGCTGCATTTTTACAATTTATTTGTTTCCAGTGAACTATAATTTCAATTTACTTGCTGGTTATAAGCCCTGGGTATATATGACTTCGTAAGGGGTTTTGAGTGGGCTTATAACTGGGGGAGCTTATATCCGGAGGGTTAATAAGCGGAATAGGAAAAACCCACTTGAAAACGAACTGAAAGAAAGAAATCCACTCTGTTAAAACGATCTGATCTGCACTCTCTACTTGCAAACTTATTCAAGGCAGGTTTCTTTTTGCAGTACAATGTTCCGTGAGGAGATTGATAAGTTATTATAGAAAAGTTGAAAGGCTTATAACTGAAGGGGTGGGGGCTATAGTCAGAATTTTTTTTTTCATTAGCAGAAAGATTGGCTTATAAGCAGGGGAGAGAGAGATTTCAAATTCATTCTAGATCTATTTATAACTTAAATCAGAAAGTCTTCTGGTGTGTCTTCCCCGCCAACTAAGCAGTAGCCTCATACCCTTCACACGAGAAACATGCACATGCAAGTTATCCTGGACTCTCTCTTCTTGTGCCTGGGTTCAACCCCTATAAAGCATGTGCGGAAGAAAGAGTTCAGGGACTGGACTACGCTATCATAAAACATACACTCATAAACTCACCATTTTTTGAACAAGTAGAGCAGGAAGGATGCTGGTTCTCTGACACTGTGCTCGGAGACAAACTTGGTGTCAAATACCCCAGCTGGGAACATTTCTGATAAATCAGCGGTGAACACTTGCAGTTTGTCAGGTAACTTGCAGTAGAAGTTCTCATACAGGAAAACTAAATCTAAGAATCCATTGTGGAGGACAAGCGGTTTGTTGGCCAAGACAAGTTGATTGAAGAGATTCCGTACAGTATACCATGATGCATTAGAAAGTTCCTAGGAAGAAGAAGATGAACAAAATGATGTACCTAAAAGTTGGTTTTGAAATGTGGATTAATCTAGACATATATGGCAATGCTTTGGAGGTGCGGTGGCCTAATGGTTAGTGTGCCGGTCTCCAGATTGAGCAGTCGAGGCTCGAGCCTTGGCCAGGGTCACTGTGTTGTGTTCTTGGGCAAGACACTTTACTCTCATACCCGGGGGGGCACTCCCCTATATGGCCTATACGGGGACGTGCCGCTGGATAGGGTATCGTTTTTGACTCCTCCAGTCCTGAACAGGGTATATAATTTCATGCTCTTTTGTCCTAAACAGGGCCTGAACCTGTCCTAGACAGGGTATGGCTGAAAGACTGCCGCTGAGTGTTTACGTTGTTTTCGCTTTCGCTTTAATGAAAAGTATATTTTTATATGCTGGGATCGGTGTTCGCGTTTCAAAGCGTCGATCATCGCGTATGGGACGCAGTCACAATAAAGCGTAAATGATTGTCATTGTTGTCCTTTGTCCTAAATAGGGTCTTAAAATAGGGTGTGTTGTCCTACACAGGAAAGCTATTTTAAGTTTTTATTGTCCTAAACAGGGTCAGGGTTTCAAACCCCCAGCAGCACCCCTATACCTAAACTTAGGTCAAGTACCCCCCCGGGCTCTCATAGTGCCTCTCTCCACCCAGATGTATAAATTGATACCGGCAACATAATGCTGGGGGTGGGTACCCTGCAAGGGACTAGCATCCCATTCAGGGGGGAGTACTAAAACCCGGATTAGCTTCAGCATTATGGTCCGCATGGCTCAAGGCTGTCACTTTTGTTAGGGGTTCATACAGTCAGCCAGTACCAATAATTATTAGACAGATAGCTAAGTTGGATAGGTGCTTGCTTGATATGTGCAGGAGGTTGTCAGTCTTAAAAAATAACTTGGAAGATATCCCTAGCTGTACAAAGAGAATCTTGTCTCAGCTCAGAGATTATTTCAGGGATGTTAAGCTGTTGGCCTTATGTCGGACAAGTTCACTATCAAAATTGTCCATTGTGGACATTAAAGATACCAGAGTGGCACATGTAGTCCCTGGTGTTATTTGCCTGGCCTAAACTTAAGCGTATATGTGTAACACTAAAATAAACCTTCACAGATATTCTAAACATTAAGTCAGTGATTCTAGTTAGTTAAGGTACGTTTTTTTCTTAGGCGGGGGAGGGCTGGGGCCTCAGATGGGAGGGTCATCAGTGAAAGTGAGCACCAAAAGGAGAGGACCATTCATTTTTGTGAGCTATTCAAGGGGAACTCAAGGGGAGAATCACACATCTTTTCCAGCATTTTTTAATGGAATTTTTGTGACATAAAACGCAAATATCCAACACTGATTGTTCGCATTTTCTTGGTTCAGCACACACACATTCAATATCAGATATACAGTGTATTCATATTCAAACATTTTGAGATCACAAGCAAAATGTTCTGAGGTTTCTACGGCATGGAACATATCATACAGTAGTGCGGGGAGGGTCGCACCCCAGGGGGGTCCTCGAAGTATACATGAAGGGGGAGGTCCGACGGAGCTTCATATTGCAAACCCAAAAAAATACACAAGCCTGAAATTTAAGACCCAAAAAAATACCTGGCATCAAAATTTCCAACGCAAAAAATACAAGACTTAATATAAATATAAAAAATGAATATTTTTCTGATCCACTGATCGCAACAAAAACCCGAAACGAAAAGTTCGCTCGGAGATAAGACCCCCCAAAAATACTCGTATTTTTTAAGACCTAAAAAAATATGTAACAGATCCCTTGACCCAAAAAAATACCTAGTGTGTAAATTTTCGACCCAAAAAAATACGTCGGACCCCCCCGTCAAGTATACTTAGAGTACCCCCCTGGGGGTTGCACTTTTGTCAGTCACCTAAAGGTTGGGGGGGTAAGGAGTTTTTTTATTAAGAGAATGAGAATTTGCTGCTTCATCAGGACAATCTCCCTTTAATTGAGAGAACAATTCATAGCTATTGTCCCATGCTATGTATTTGGACCAGCAAAAAGCATGGTGGCCTACATGTGATGGTTTGTGTGCTTGACTCCAGATCGGGCGGTCTGGGTTGAAGTTCTGGCTTGGGTCACTGCATTGTGTTCTTAAGCAAGACACTTTACTCTCAAAGTGCCTCTCATATTAGAAACACACAACTTTTTTTACCTACCTTATCATTTCCTCTTGAATATGGAACTCCTTTAGCATACTGTTTGTTGAAGTCAAAGCCGTGTCCAACCAAAAATGTTAATGATGCTGGTTCAACAACAAAGTTCTCAGTACAAAGGACAACAATGTTGAATGTCTTCACCCTGATATTAAGCCTTCCTTCTTTGTTCTTTGTGTCATTGCTACTCTTTGACTTCTTCAGCTTGAAGCATGAAATGCCAAGAGAGAGTATAGCTCTGGATTGCGCCACTTCACACATGTATTTATACCGGTCTTCTACAAATCTGAGGGACAGGAAATGAATCAACATTAAATTTTTTTTATTACATTCTATGGTTTATGAACAGAAGGTATTATGGCTTGAACTCTCTCCTCTGCAGAGGCCTATTTTATTTTTCAAATGGGCTGGGAAATGGGGAGAGGTGAAAAGCAAAGCATGCAGAGCCTGAGGAGAAAAAAACGAAAGCACACGTTTTTTTTTTTTTTCGCTTTTTACCCTCCACTGAAGGAGACTCTGCAGAGGAGAGAGAGGCTCGAATGTTGATATTTTAGGAATGCATATTGTGAACATGTGTCTTCTAGTAATGCTTACAAGTGTCAGTTTAGGCCAGTTGTATAGCGCTTCTAACGGGACTTTATGACAAGTTGTATTTGTAAGTAATGCTAGAGGTTTTTTCTTGCTGGCCGAGCTTAAGAAAGAGAACTTTTCAGGTTGAATCATAAGACATTTCAAGCCCGGAAAGGATAAAAATTGATCATGAAAAGAAAGGCTTCAGGCTTGGTCCTGTAAATTCATTATGAAAATAGCTTAAATTTTATCTAATACTCACTGTGCCATAAGATTCTTTCTTTCCCCAATACCACTCATCTCCTACAGAAGAAATTCAAAGCCACTGTCAGTCCAAACAATGTAATAGACACTGGGGCTGTTAAAATATACTGACAGGAAAAGTACACTACAGAATAAAAAAAATTGACTGCCATAATCTAACTGCCAACAGTTGTTTAAGCCTCTGATATTTTTGCTGGATGCTGCTATTTAAGGAATGTAAATATTCTTGTGTTGCAAAGGTTGTGTAAAACTTTGCAGAGTACTTGATGGGCTGTTTTTTTGGTTGGGTGATAAAAATCAGAAAGTCTACAGTTGCTGACATCTCAGCCAGGGGTGCATGAATTCCATGTACATCACACACCAGAAAGGCCAAAGTTTTAAAAATTCCATGCCAAAGTATGTCATTGGCACACTGACCAGTCTACGGCAAGCCAGCACTGTCGCGGTCATTAATGCCAAAGAGTATGACTTGGCACCCTAGCCAGTGGCGGATCTAGCAGGGTCGTAACCAGGTATATTTTTTCATAGCTGATCCCAAGTTTTAGCTCTAAATTTTGATTCCTTTTTCCCGAAATGTGCCAACATTTGATCCCCGATTCCATTCTGATCCCATCTGATTGGCCGATTGGGATCTAATGACATGCCATGGCTTGTGACCCAATCCTGATCCCGAGGCTGTGATCCCTGAACCCATATACCTGGTTACGTCCCTGATTTAGGGGACCTTACTTTAGGCCAAAAAAGCGGACCCCCCTCTTATTCCAGGGTCTGGATGATCGGGGTTCCCACTTATCTGCCACTGCTGGCATACACAGCCCAGTTGCCACATATAAATAATAATAATAATAATAATAATAAATAATAAAAGCTTTTATTTATACACGATAAATGTTTTGCAGCATAGCTGATGTGGTCGTGTTTACAAATTACTATAATTGAAGCTAACTAAACCCTTAAATAACAAATAAAGACTACAAATTAAGCATTCCAAACAAACGAAAATACACAGCCTCTAAATCCCTAATACTTTCAAAGCCCCCTTGAAACTTGCCAACGATTCTTTAAGGCGGGCCTCGTTATTCAAAGAATTCCATAATGTGGCCCCTTCATAAGTGATCGACTTTTTGGTGGTGATCGACTTTTTGGTGGTGCAAAGGATTTCTGAGCACGAAAAAATTTGGTGGTGAAAATTTTCCTTTTTCTTGACAGATGGGGTAGGCCATGTTCTGTGGAATATTCTTGGTGGTTTAAGCTTAAGATGAATATCTTTCTCGTTGGCATTAATGCTTGATCTTTGGAGAAGATACGTACATGTATCACACTCACAGCCGGGTTACAATCACAATTATATGTCATCTGTATTTATTTCGTACTTACCGTATCGAGCGCAACGAAAGAAGATTTCTTTATTGCACGAACCATTGAAGGCCATACCTCTGAAAAGTTGTCTGCTGAAACTTCCACAACGGGAACGTAATCAAAACGTGCTGCCATTTTGAGAAAACCGCCGCGCACAGCGAGAAAAAGCAAAAATTGCCAGGCGTTCTTAGTGCGCATCTTTAGGGACTGGGGCGAGCAAAACGTTCACGTGCGTCGAACAAAGATGGCGGCTTTCAAGCGATGAGAAAAGTTTACAAAAAGAAAACCGTTTATTTGTTGAAATCTTAGACTTTATCCTTGTTTAAATTACAAAATTAGATTGAAAAGATATCTTGGAACATATTTTTGTCGTTGATTGGATTTCTGTCGGTGGAAATTGGTCGATAAAATGAAGTTAACTGCAGACCTCATTCTGCAAAGTCCGCAGTACACAAACGCTTTGAGAGACAGAGAACTTGATTTACGTGGTAAGTGAGATTTCTTTCGCTGTTTAAAATAATAACATAGCCAACTACTGTGTGGATTGCGTCGTTCGTGAAGTGCTGTGCAGAGTCACAGACTGCATTCTTGACAACCGGTGTCCATTTCCATGTAACTTAGCAGTCTTAGCTTACATTTCACAAATTATTCTCACTTCGAAGATACGCCAAGGTTTTCAGAATTCTATGTAAAGCAGTCAAGGTCTATAAAATCTAAAATTTCAAACAACACAACATCAAAGCCTTCAAAGTGACACGCGAAGAGGCTAACAAAGCAAGATCTACTCTACACTGTACTTCTAATCAATTTAGTATTTTCAAAATTATTTCATAGAAGATCGCAGACAAATTGTGCCAAAAACTATGATCATATGAGGCCCTGCCAGGGTAAATTCTGACAAGCGACATGGCCCAAAAAGTAGCGACAGCATACTAATAAAATCGCGACAAACGACGGTTCCCTTATGGAAAAACTAAAATTCCAACAAGGACAAGCAATTTTCCTTCAATTTAATTACCGACAGTGACATGAAGAGCAATAAAACAGCGACACGGCACATTTTTAAATTTAGACAAGCGACACGGGAACCCCCCTGGCAGGGCCTCTCAAATGCCAGTACAACTCACACACTAAAGGCCATGTCAAAGATCTTAAACCTAACCTGCATAAAAAGCACCCTGGGTTGTCAAACACTTTCCCAAAGCTGAACAGGAAAATGTCTTCATGCTGGGAAAGTGTGCTGATTGTAAATTTTAGACAATAAATTTATTTACTGAATTCATAAGAAACATGGCTGCCGCATAACATTGCTTGTCACTCTGTGCATTTCATTTGAAAAGCAGTCATAACTACAGATTATGCATAACATCCATATCATGACATCAGGACTTATATATCTCTTTTCAAATTTGTGGCAGGTTATAAAATTCCAGTGATTGAAAACCTTGGAGCAACCTTGGTATGTGCATAGACATATTAAACAATATCAATTAACAGTGTAGGTTTGTGGTTATACAAACTATGCCAATGCCATACAGAGAGCATGGTTTCTACAGGGTCTCCCAATCTTGAAGAAGTATGGAAAACTGCAAACAACATGTAGTTTTCCAGACCTGGATGAAGTATGGAAAATAAAGATCAAGTTAAGAAAAAATGGAAAAAAGTCTGGAATTTTCCATTCTCTGGGAAAGACGCTTAATTTTACAGTGCTTCTATCCAGGGATACATGTTATTCCTATGCCACTGTGAGTGTTTAGGTGAATTGTACAGTAACAAAGTTATTCTCTATAATAATTTTCAGGATCAGTTTGACACTATTGACATGTCAGAAAATG
The DNA here is from genome assembly GCF_052425735.1 of Oculina patagonica. Taxonomy (NCBI): domain Eukaryota; kingdom Metazoa; phylum Cnidaria; class Anthozoa; order Scleractinia; family Oculinidae; genus Oculina; species Oculina patagonica. The sequence continues at coordinate 8,259,921 of NC_135771.1, read as the reverse complement.
ATATCCGCAAACTGGAAGGATTCCCGTTACTCAAGAGACTTAAGAGTTTGCTTTTGAACAACAACAGAATATGGTATGTTAGTCTTCAACATACAGTAAGAAACATGCATTGCATGCACTGAGTTGTAACGAATATTTTCTATAATAATAAATACAATATTATTGTATGATTCATTACATGTAATTTGACAATGACAATATGTGCTTGTTATCCAACCAATAATTGAAGGCCTAAGCGCAAGAAACGCACTTTGTGTTTTGGCCAAATTAAAAAAATGTCACAAACAACTCCAAATTTCGCACGCAAGTTTGTTTACGTGTGCTTAACATTGATCTGTATTCAAATTCGCTGAATCTAGCTTCGTTTTTTAGAAATTACGTATGCAAAGAACAAAGGCGTTTTGCAAAGCTTACGTTCTCCACAGTCAGCCAGCAGCATGAGTTTTTCGACACATCGCGTGTAAATCTTTCCTTCTAGCGTTATTTAACTGTCCGGGGAGGTTGAAAAACGTGTCAGAGCCATGATTTTAGTTCCTGTCCACCATTTTGAGGATTCGCTTTAAGAAAAGGACTGGACTGAACACATTGTGACGCGATGTCACCTGATAGGCGTCACGTGAGAGGAAAGAGAAAAAAAAAAAAATGGCCGTTTGTTCCTGAAAATCATTTGAAGCCTTTGGTTAGTTTTAGCGTAAGTGCTGCTGCCAGGTGGTTGAAGGACATCATTAACTAAAGTCTGAATACCCGTAAGTTTACAGCATCGCTCGAAGAACTGAGTGATGTTTCTGCCTTTGTTTTGTACAACAGCGCTGTTTAGCGCTTCGGAAAAAACGTTGCACAAACCGAGGTAGTTTTGAGCCTGGCGGCATAGAGAGTCTAAAACAAGAGGTTTCTTGCCGGGAACTTCGTCAACGCGAGTTTTGCAGGATCCGCTTGGGTTCTGCCGCGACAAAGTTGCCGAGAAGTGACCTGGTTTTAGACTTTAAAAAATTCTTTATATGTTCCCCAGGGCACCTTCCCTTCGCAAAATATTTTCTGTGTCTCATTAAATATTCATCAATGAATCTATCGATTCGTGCGAACGAAAACCTCATAAGTTTATCTTGTTTTCGCGGGATTTTGTAGATGTGTGATGATGTAAGGAGTGGAGATAGAAGTGAGAGCAAGCCGGCGGCACTCAACTGAAAGCAAAACTAGTATAATGTGACAACACGAGCAAACGTATTCAATCAACAATCAGTCTTTATTTCACTTTCACCTCGGCAAATTACAGCTAACGGTAACAGAGTAAAATATTCTTGCCCGTAACAACAAAAACTAGATAACTGCAAACAGACTGCAGAAAAGCTAGCTGCAAGCAAACTGGCGTGAAAGCTTACTGCATTAAATGCGCGATCTATAAAAGGTTGAGGCTGACTCACTCTGATCCTAAACTTAACTTGAAAACGGCTTAACTCCCTAATCCCTTGGGGTTAGCGTTAAACTTTTTTTTTTTTTTTTTTTTTTTTTTTTTTGCATTAAGGCTAGGCTTTTGCGTTAGGGCTAAATCTGTAACCCTAATCTGAAACTCTAACCCCGACCCTACGGCCTTGAGGTTACCTTTTGCGTTAGGGCTAGGATTGTAACCCTAAAAATTTAGCTGACTTCATCGTCTTGAGAAACAAAAGGTTTCCTTTGTTTATCGTTTGTAAAAGAAAAGTCAAAAGACGCCGCGCAAGCAAAAACCTTGTCTTTTTGCATGTGTTATTTTTCGAAAACGAGGGAAAGACGAGCAAAATTAAATACAGGGCAGTGTTGAGCACACGTAAACGAACTTGCGTGCGAAATTTGGAGTTGTTTGTGACAATTTTCAATTTGGCCAAAACACAAAGTGCGTTTCTTGCGCTTACGCCTTCAATTACATATTAGAAATTGCACACTTCATAAAAAGGTGACGACAATTTTTTGTTATTATCTTCACCAAAACGTTTTTAAGGTTACTGTTTGCATTGTTTGCACATGATAAATCAAAATATAAGGCAGAGCTTGAGACTAACTTTTTTGCTAACTAGCCTAGTGGCTAGTGACAGCATTGATTTCACAAGCTAAAACCAATTTTCTACTAGCCATAACTTTTAAGCATGGCTTTCATTTTTCCTTTTTTACCAAGCCACCTAAGGCAAAAGCCAATGACAAATCGGACAAAACTGGTTTTTCCTCGCGTTTTTGCTCCTACCCACCGCAGAATAATCTCGAGTATCCATCGGAACCGCATCTTACATGTACATGTGCACATGAAAGCTTTTTTGAAAGCGTTCACGTATGTGACCTCTTGTCCTCGTTGTTCATGCAACCTTACCCAATCACTGATTAACGTTAAAACCTACAGTATGCCCGATTTCCCAGGCCGGAAAAAAATTTAGCAGAAACAGTTTTCTTTCACTTGTCACTTTCGTCACTGGAAAGTCCTCAAAAAATAGCGTTTGTTTGCTTTTCAGTAACTTTAGCTTGTCCATATTCTTTGATATATGTTGACTTTGTTAGTTCTGTTCTTTCAGAGTCTATTTCAATTTTTCTTTTCTCAAAACTGCCTGAAACTTCCACTAGCCATTTTGTCTAGTGAAAGTCCAGACTCTACTAGCCAAAACTGCATTTCTACTAGCCTTTGGCTAGTTGGTTACCGTTAGTCTCGAGCCCTGTCAGGGCTTTCAGTAAGATTTGAAGTAGGTGGCTGCCTGTCTGAGTGCAATATAGGAGGTCTAAAATATCTCACGACTCTACTCTTTGGAGAGCTGTATGAATTTAGCCAATGATTCATGACAGAAAACTGCTAGTACTCCACTGGGTGTAAAGTGACTTATTGAAAGCTCTGACTACAAGTACTATTTGATCTGGATTCATGTGGTATTTTTTTGAAGTTATAATAATTGCAGACTTTGCAATCATCATGTTCTTAAAAAATTAGGTAAACATCCTTTTAAGTACTTGAAAAGTCCTTGAAGTTTTTGACCCTAAAAAGAAAATAAACCTTGTAACAATGTATGCAGTATTGTTCTTTTAAATATAACAATGACATTATTGTTGACATGCAATTATTGCATGTCAAGAAAATTAATGTTGGGCAGTGCTAAAATGTAGTATCTAACATTTTTAAATATATATCTCATTGAAAATTGGTAAGTGGATCAGACAGTCAAAGGATCGAGGTAAGCCGGTATTGTGCATGTGTCTTTGGAATGTGGCGTCACCCAGATTCCTAAGATATATCCTTAACTGTAAAGTACACATAGTTCAGTGCAGTACCTAGTTGATGTTCTAGTAAAAAGAGTGCTATCAATTTTGACTCATTTACTTACGGTACATTTACTCATAATTACTGTATAGTAAGCAGGCTTACTCAGTCATATTTCTTCACTAGCTCAATTCTTTACCTGCTAGAGATGTCTAAAATTAATACAAAAAAAATCAATACTGAAGATGTAGCTCAAAAGAGCGCTTTGTAAATGTATTGCATCTGATTGGTTGTTAGCTACAGTGTATATACATGTAAGGGATTCGATAATAAAAAATTATTGTAGCTTTTCATATTAATAAAAATCCATAGATCCTTGAAAAAATTGCTAGAGTTTTTAAAAAAAACCTTGTAAAGGTATTTTTAGGATAAATTATAAAATTTGATTGTATTGAATACCCAAAAGATCTTTTCCTAGATCATCATCATGTGGGCAAAGACATGGAAATTTTCATGGAAAAATTCAAACGAAGATGGTTTATAATAACTTAGAACAAGTTTTGTTTTTGTTTTGCTTTTCACTGTCAATAAAATTCTTTGTATTGCAAATTCTAATCTACATGTAGCATTTTGTAGCTTCATATTAACACTAGCTTGATACTAGCCCCTCTTTACATGTGTTTGGATCAGTCTATTGTACTATTACACTAGTGGCAATTGTTTCTGTAACTATCACCAAATTTGAGACCTTCTGTTCCTACATGCATATGCATAGCATTGTAAACATCTACAGTTAGTAACACTTGAAATTCAATGTTTCTTGCAGTCGTATAGCTGAAAAGTTGGAAGAGAGTCTGCCACACTTAGAGACGATTGTTATGACTTCAAACAGTATGCAGGAATTGGTATGATGATCTGTTTGGAAAATTTTTTGCTGGGTCACAGTGTTATGTTAAATGTGCGAGTAGGAATTATGTTAAATCACATTTTTTTTTGTTAATTTGGATTTTTAGAAAGAACTGGATCCACTGAGATCTATCAAGACTCTTCAATATCTCAGGTAACAACAATATATACATGTACAGTTACATTTTGCTTTATACTCTTATAAAAATCATTGCAAGGTCATGTAGCTCTTGCCTTTATCAATATTGCATGTTCTAATTTGGCCTGGCTCACTCGAAAGGCTGAGTTTGTTGTTAGTTCTTGATCCTTCTCTGTGGGTTTTTCTCTGGGGTCTCTGTTTTCTTCCCTCAACAAAAATCAACACTTCAGAGTTCCAATTTGATCTAGAAACTGTGGATAAAGAGCCAGTTTGTGGATATGTCATTGCCAATTCCTACTTATTTTATTAATGTTTTTGTTCTTTTTTTGCAGTTTGCTTCGAAATCCAGTGACAAACAAACCGCACTACAGATTATATGTCATCCACAAATTGCCACAGTTGAGAGTGTTAGACTTTCAGAGGATAAAACAAAGAGTAAGAAGAAAACGTTTTCCCCTTGTACTGTTGTAAAACAAAGTTAGAGCAGTTTTCAATTGAGTGTCGTAAAACCAAAACCAAAGTAATCACTCTAGCCAATCCCAAAGAACACAGACAATACAGTAAACCAATCAAAACTCCTAGCAAATACATGTAGCTGACACGAAGCGCGGGAAAACGTGCGCAAGCGCGTCATGATTGGTTTTGGTTTTACTTCTGATTGGCTGAGAAAGTGGCGCGAGATTTTTAAACCAATCACAACGTGTAGGAATGCAAAACCAATGCAAACGCGTATTACTTTCGACACTCAAGTGAAAACCGCTCTATCTAGCTACTCAAGAACACAATGTACTGTTAGTGTACATGCTGCTGACACATTCGCTGTACTTGTAACTCTAGATTCTGCCGCTCTTAGTGAATAGGAGTAGTGCTACTACCCCTTGTGGAAGGCACGGTGATTTAATGGTTAGCGTGCTGGACTCTGGATTAAGCAATCTGGGTTCGAGCACTGGCTGGGATCATTGTGTTGTGTTTTTGGGCAAGACACTTTACTCTCACAGTGCCTCTCTCCACCCAGGTGTATAAATGGGTGGAGGTGAATGTAATGCTGGGGGCTAACCGTGCAATGGACTGGCATCCTATCTGGGGGGGGGGGGGGGTAGAAATACTGCTAGTCTTTCCATGGCTCTTTCACTCTTTCACACAATGTTAATTCTGGTTGAATAGCAGTTGTTGAATGTTACAATTTTTTATTACCAGGAAAGAGACGCTGCCAAACGGATGTTCAGTGGCAAAAGAGGACAAGAGGGTGGTCATAAAGGGAGAAAGCCAAAAACGTAAGTATATTTGTTGGTAGAACAATTATTTCAGGGTTGGGATTCTTCAGTAACAGTTTTTCCAGAGATTTAGAATATTTTGAACAGAAAAGGATCGATTTTTATGGTCAAGGTTCAGCTTTTTTCTTTGTAAAATATATACTTTACATAATGGAACAATGAGTGAAAAGCCAAAAACGGACGATTTTAGAATACATGTATTTCTACTTAGCTTATTATGCAAGTAAACATGCAATGCATGCAGAAGGATTCTTTGCTGAAGTCCTCTGCAAACATTGTGGTCCTTTCATGCCAAGTAATAATGTTGACCAGGGCCCGGTTGTTCACAGCATGATTAAGCTAATCCAGAAATAGCGTGAAATTTGATTTCAATTTTACATAATTTCGTTGAGGTTTTCTGTTAATATTTTCTGTCCCACAGTTTTGACATGGACCAATCTCAAACTTAACAAAATATAAGCTTTGGAAAACCCTTTAAAACAAGAGAAACTAAAATCTTGATCATCTTTTAATCCTGGGTTAGCGTTAATCGTCTTTCGAACAACCCGGCCCAGATTTTTAGAGTAACAAGTTTAGTTTACCTAAAAACCACTGTTTTGCTGCATTATTGCTTTCTACTTGTTCCTATGCAGGTTTGTGCCTGGAGAATCACCAGCTGCAACAAGACCACTACCAAGCAAACCTCTCCCACCACCCACAAGGGACATTGCTGCAATTAAGGTAAACTCTTTGTAGCACTTTAACACAAGCATTTCTGACCATGTACCAGATGGTGTCTATAGGAGGCACAGTGACCTCATGGTTAGCAAGCTGAACTCTGGATCCAGCAGTCTTTCTTGGGCAAGACACTTGAATCTCATAGTTGTTCTCTCTACCCCGGCGTATTTGGTCACCTGGGAATCAGGCTTTTAGCCAGGTGGGAGTCCAGGAGTCCTGTGGACGGCCACTACTCAGAGAAAAATTAGTATTGGTAATCAAATGGTGACGAGTGAAATTAGGAAATAATTTCACGAGTATACCATTTGATTACATTTTAATATCAGAGGTGACAAATTACGCTTGCAATCGTAGGTTTTTGACTGGTATTTTCGGCATCGTAAACTTAGAGCTCTAAAAAGTTGAAAGCATACATTTTGCTCGAGTTCGCAAGTTTTTTAGTCTTTGAAAAAAACCTTTTAGAGATTACTTTTTGCTGTTGACAAAAAGTTTCAAAGATGAATCAACTGTCAATTATTTCTCACATTATGACGGTAGTTCGTCTTGAATGAACTAAAAGCGGCGCCCGTGTAAAACGCTCAAAAATCCGCTCGATGCCATTTATGTAATTGGCTTAAGTCTTGAAGTCGTTTTGACGTTTTGAAATATAAAATATCATCAAAAGTTTTAGTACATGGCCAAGGCTAGCTGGCTAAGATGAAATTCAAGCGAAAATGTACAAAGTTTAAGCCTTAAAACATCTTTGATTCCGGACGCCATCTTGCCGCTAACTACGTTGCCATGGCAATTTTATAATTTCACATGTGAAATTATAAACTAGTAATACGTGACTCGCAGGGCCTCGCGAAGCTCTGGGTTGGGAGGGGGGGGGGGTTATAAATAAGGAGTGGATTATTTGAAGTTGAACATTAATTGAATTGTACATATTCAATTTTCCACAGTAGGCAGGAAGATATATTTGTTAGAAATTTTATTTCAACGGGCATGGCCGCGACACCCTCATTCCCAGGGTCTACTGCGCTTTAAAGATGGTGGCTTTTTCTGGTTCGTAAAGAGGTATAAAGCGTTGGGAAGCGCAGGCTATTTTCAAAATCATCGAAAAATTATTGGATAGTCGCATTTTGGACATTTATTTGATGGCATAAAAAAAAGAAGAACGAACGGAAGGAGGATTCGAAGCCTCCGCCCGCGCGCCCCTGATGGCGATGAAAGGTTTATAGCCTGAATAGGCGTTGAGGGAGTATTATGTGGAAATCAATGTTATTTTAATCCGAAAAGAAAAAAAAAAGAAAAAAAAAACCCCTAGCCGAATTCGAACCCCCGACCTCAGGTCCGAAGATCTGATTTCAAGTTCGACGCCTTACCATTAGGCCACCAGCGCGCGGCGGCCGTGTGACGTCATTTCCGCCACACACCAAGCTCACAAATATATATAGAAATATATATGACCGTAAACTCCACACGAGATTTCATCCCGCCTGATCCCTTTGAGGGACAAAATTATACACCCCGCTACGCTCGGCCTTCGGCCTCGCTTCGCGAGGAATTAACGTTGACATTTCGCGCCAAAATTAAGGAGTAATTTGTCACCTATGATATTAATATGAATAACTGTATGCAGAGGTTTTTTTTTTTAGCAAATTTTGACATCTTTAGACACCTTTGCACTCATAACTGCAGAAAAAAACACCTTGCATGCTCCTCAGGCCCTCCTATGGGGACAAAGTCGGGCCTTATAAAAAATTTGGACTCCCACATTTTAAATCCTGGCTAAAAGCCTGCTGCGAATTTAATGCTGGCGGTTACCCTGCATCAGACTAGCATCCCAGGGAGGAGTAGAAATATTTCTAATCACTAACTGCTAGGGAAGCTGGGATAAGATTAGGCCTGATGGGCCACATGAATCGAATGCAGACTTATCCTGCAGGGTTGTGTCTGTTTAGTCAGCGTGTGTGGCCAAGACAGTGACTCTATGTGCCTTATGGGACGTGGCCCTTACCTGGCCTGAAAAGAGTGGCATTCATACATGTGTGGACAAGATCTCAGCTGTCTGTCAGCTAATGAGATGTGGCCCAAGGAGTGATTTGTTGTTGGCTAAGATATTCTTCAGTCATACTTGTATAAATTATTTTGTTATTACTAAATAATTGTTTCTTTTTTATCTCTAGGCTGCCATTGCAAATGCTCGTTCACTGGATGAAGTGCAAAGACTGGAGATGTTATTAAAAACAGGACAAGTTCCTGGCAGGGGCAAACGCAATGATAACGTCAATGAGGAGATGGAAGACGTGTCAAATGGCACATGAACGAACTCATTATTAAAATGTAACATATATGTAACTGTATTTCTGTAAGTGGGCCATGTGGCCATGCTGACATTAATTTCATAATGGCAGCAGTCTTTTGTAACTAGATGTATTTAATAGAACACCAAAGCTATCAGCAAAATATTCCTCACAGCCATTGTTTGTGTCGTCATGCGATGCTTCTCCTCTGGCACATCACGCAATGCTTCTTCTCTTGTGTTTGTCACGCAACACCTCTTTATTCTGGTTTTTCACACAAGGCTTCGTCACCAGAAGTGTTGCATGGCCAGCCAAATAATGACTGTGACAGATGCTGACATCTCCAAGTTTCTTTTGTTCTTTTTTTAGATGTCTTTTACTTTCATAAAGTTAGCAATCACTTGTTGAGAACTAACTACAAAGAGCACGTAGTAATTTGAAACAGGATGAGCTAATGTACCTCAAATGAGGACAACAAGTTGCGCTCTTTGGGTTCACGCTAGTTTTGATTGAAGATTATGAAACTCTTCAAGACTACTTGATTACTTTTAGAAATCTATTTATTTGATTGAAATCCTGAATTAGATATTAGGTTATTATAAAGTAAGGACGAGTCAAGAAAAAATGAACTTTTGGAAGGGTTTTTAATGAATTTAAAAACGTCATGTTACATCATTAAACCAAACAGTTCATGCCTTTGCTTTTTCAGCGAAATTTTTTTTAGGCCAATCGAAGTAGACTCTCAGGTTTCTCGACCAATCACCTGTAAGACTAAAGCCAAACTTCGGCTTTGCCTTAATTCCCTTACATCATCTTTTAATACGTGAAATATGAAACGTAACAGAGAGCGTTTTTATTTTAGAACGCTTGTCAGAGTTGAAAATACCCGTCGCCGCCGTTTTTCACAGCTCGTGATTATTTGCCCTAGTTTAAATATATTTCTCTTCCTACATAAAGTCTAATATGTAACTAGATGACTCTAAGTTTTTTGTAGAAAATAAAGTCGGTGAGAATAAAATATCGTGGCTCATTAATTATATTGTTAAAAGGGACATTTCTAGGGCAAAATACCGCCTATTTTGTATACCCCGAAGAGTTGGAAGCAAAGGAACTCGGATCACATGATAAAATCTCGAAACTTGGCGATTTTTGTCACGCGACTTCACCACTTGTCAAGTTTACTTTTATTTTTCTTTATTTTTGGATTTAGAGAAAAATGAATTCTATTTTGCACTCACCAATTTGGGATCGCCTTTCTACAAAAAAATATGGTGCTGATATAGGCATTCAGATTTCTGCTACTTCCGTCTTTAGTCAGAAAAACAAAATAACTAGAAGTATATCTTCCGTTTATGACGGTGTTAGCCAAAACGGATTCGATTTTTCTATTCTTGTCTTTTTTTAACGAAAGTGGAAACCCACAAAAAAGTGGGGGGGGGGGGGGGGAGAGACACTGATTTGTAAATTTTATGACCGACGTTAACTCAGTGAAATCGTGAACAAACAAATGCATGGAAAACAGTTTTAGTTTACACAGAAAACGTAGAAATTGTCAAATTTGTATTTGTTTCTTTTTGCTAAACAAATAATTTTATGTAACATTGTTTTGGCTTTCTTCCAATCAAAAGCGTTGCAAAGGAAGTCTGTAAACCTCACGTACACGGTGAGTGCTTTCCATTTCTATTCTGTCCAGTTATTATTTAATAAACTTATAGAAAGTGGATTCCAGGGACGCTTGGACTGCAACAAAACTATTGAATGTCCTAAATAATTATTCGGTTGGAACATTTTTTTTTTCAGAAAAAAAGATAAAGGCACATCTTTCGTTTTTGCTGAAACAGATTCGAATTTCTGTATTTTATATCAACTGATAGACAAACTGATGTCTCGTATTGTGTGGGTTTTAATTCAGGATTGTTCGAAGGGGGGTATGGGGGGGGTGCGCTAGGGGAGGGACGGGGGTTGGTTATGCCTATGTACACAAGTCAGACAAGTGTATGGAAAACCAAAATCTTGCCTGTATTTCCAAGGTTACAAAGAAAATTGTTCAAATTTAATTTCCAGTATTTTCTTTTGACTGAACCAGGGGACTGAACAAATAATTTCCTTGCGTGCAACACGTGACGTCTTACAACTCTGTTTGGGCCATGGCTTTTGTCCAATCAAAAGGCGTTGCAAACGACATTAGTAAGCCACACATACATTTTTGCGTGCTTTTCATTCAATACTGAATACTTGGATCGCTTTGAGGAAATTTATATTGAAAGGGCCAGCTCGCAGCAATCAAACGATTAAAAGTCGTTTTATTTTGGCAGTGATAATGGGAAAAGGCAGCGGTCGTGGACGTTTTAAAGAAGGAGGGAGCAAGTGTGGTCGTTGTTGTTCGGCGTTCATGCGGCGAGTTCGAAACGACTTGCTGCTCGTTCTTATAATCATTGGCGTGATTATTGGCTTCGTGATCGGCGCTCTCGTCAATGGCCCCGTGAATGAAATCGAAGATATGGAAGACAAGAAAACTGTGCTCATGTTGATCGGGTTTGCCGGCGAACTGTTCATGAACATGCTGAAAATGTTGATCCTGCCATTGATTGTGGCGAGTCTGATTTGTGCGTTAGCTTCTCTTGATGCAAAAGCTACCGGACGCGTTGGAAGGCGAGCACTTGTGTATTATCTATCGACCACTATCCTTGCAGTAATTCTTGGGATTGTCTTGGTAGTGAGCATTCGACCCGGAAAGAGCACAGAAGACGAGGGTAACAAAGAAGTACAACCCATTCGAACACTTGATGCTTTCTTGGATCTCATCAGGTAACGTCAAATGCACAAAGATTTATAGTATAAAATTCATAATTTAATAAGCTGGTCGATTGTTACAAGAGATTCCCCGTGGTTAAACCGTCACCTTACGCTCTCATTCAGGTGTTAACGGCATCCCTATTTATCACAGATCTCGTATTTTTCTATTGTTTGTTTTCGTTCATTCAATTTAGCTTCGCAGGTCAACTACGTGTTCTGTTGACAAAAGGTCGAGTGTTCGTGTTTGTATGACATATTGAAGATCTTGCAGTCTTACAAGCTTAACATCAAATTAAAATGATATTCTTTCGATTTTGAAATCTCATCTACCTAACGTGACAAAGGAAGGGTATTTTATAGCATCGATCAAGTTTCAGCAAGTTTTTTTGTTCGCGCGTTTTTTGTTTGTAAACATAGACGGAATATCGAAACCTCGTCGATTTCAGCGCATGAGACAAATTTTCGAAATATAATCTGTTTCGTAAGTTCTTATGCATATAAATGGTTTACTTGATCAGAGATCAGCATATTTTTCGCAAAATTTTAAGCCATTATTTTGACGTTTGTTTGATTTTAGACCAGTTTATAAAAACGTTAGCGAAAGACGAATTCACGATTGGAATTCTAAATCGTTTCGTACTCACGGTCTCACGCTATTTTAATTTCGTACTCAACCAGTTTGCACTGAAGTACGAACCTTATTTTTTTTTCCTTCCTGCTAATAAAGACGCCCGCAGGGAGGTTTCTCGACACGCTTCAAACGCCCGGGGGGGGGGGGGGGGTACTCCCATATATAGGCTATATAGGTATGTGCCGCCCGATAGGGTATGGTTTTGGAGGTTCTCAGTCCTTTATAAATAGGGTATCTTTTTTGCTCCTTTTGGCAATGTGTTCCCAGTGTGATCCTTAGATAGGGTACCTAAATTCTATCAGCTAAAAAAACGCTCAGCTAAACGTAAAAAGGCATCCGTTCAAGTGTTAGTAAAGTGAGTTTGATTGTGCACGGTTAGCCGTTATTTGCGTCGTCACGGAATGTTTCTTCTTCCCTTGAATAGGGTGTCATTTTTCAGTTTTGGGCCTTAAAAAGGGTATCAATTTTCGCTTTCTTTATCCTTAAACAGGGTAAGGGTTTAAGAACCTTGGCGGCACACCCCTATCCGAAATTTATGGGAGTACCCCCCCCCCGGATTTCTACTCCTCCCTGCCTCAAGAGTCCTCATGGGCCCGATGAGGATAAGTAATAAGTAAATTCTCCTTAAATAGGGTCAGGGTTTAAGAACCTGGACGACACACCCCTATCCGAAATTTATGGGAGTACCCCCCCCCCCCGGGTTCAAACGAACTGCTTACAAACTAATATGAGCAAGCTTTCTTATATTTGGCACATTGTTCTATGTTTCCATTTTATTGGAGTTTAGGCCAAGGGGAAGCGAATGGTGAAACACGCCGATTCGCCGAGACGGGGGGGGGGGTTTACTTTGTATATTTTTGGGTGGGGGTGTGCCACTGGGGCTCTAAAACCCTTATCGTATGCCAGACCATGTCTAGCTGAATTTGCAACCCTATACTCAACTGGACAAGACACCAAAAATCCCTACCTTATCCCAGACTTGCTTTTTTTTAGAACTCTATCGCTATATATGAGTGTGCGATGATTTCAGTTACCGTATTTACTCGAATAAGCATGGCGGCGCTTATTAAATTTTTCGCGCCTCAAGGGCGGCGCTAATTCGAGGGCGGCGCTTATATTTTGAGGGCAGCGCTTATTTAAAATTTGGACCCACAAATAATTTAATATTTTACAGTAATTGAAAATAGCATCTTTTGATTGTCAGTATTAGTCTCTCTTGCTCAAGGAGAAGTGGTGCTAGCTTTCCTAGAAAAGTTTGCGGCCTTCACAACATTTACAGAACAACGTATTGTAAGAATGTTGGATAGAAAACTAATGGGCGAGCGGTAAAACAATTACTTTCAACTGCAAAACATCGCTTTTGATGGAAAGAAATGTCCAAGTTTGTTTCAGCGTTGCTTTGTAGTGCTCTTTTTGGTTAAACGGAATTTCTGGAATAAGCACCGCATCGGGACTGCCGCGCTTATTCGGGGGCGGCGCTTAATCGAGTAAATATGGTTCATTTAGGAAAGCCGCTTTCTTTTGTGAGTTTCTATTCCTATTCATACTATTGATCAGTTTCCCAACAAATGATACCCTATTCTAGACCAAAGCTCTCTGATTTCTATACCCTATCCCAGACTAAACTGCTATTTTGCTTGTATTAATTTACACAAGTCATACAACTTCAAGACCAAAAGACCAAAATCATTATTTCCTTAATTCACTTTCATTTAGTGATCCATTCCTTTTACTCCCAGCTCCCACCCTTACTGTGCATGAGCAGTTCCTACATATTTGAGCTATTTCCGCTTAAAAATACTATGCATTGTTACCAAAATTTTTCCCAGAGGGGTGGGGGGTACTCCGGCTTGTAAATGACGGGGATGAAATTTTCGATTCCGGGATTTTTTGGGTTGGAAAATTTGGCAAGTATTTTTTGGGGGGTGACTTGATTTAAATAGGAGATTTTATTGGGTATTGAAAACGAACTAAAGTGCCTTGGCGCGGCCTTGGTGTATTTAAGGTATGATGAATAGTCAAACACAAGCATTCAATTTTTTATGGTTTTCTTTGTGTTATATATTATTGCCCCTCCTGGCAATTTAGGGGTAACTTGACAAGAGATTTTTTGGGGGATCATTTTTGGTCCAGGGATTTTGGGTAATGTCGGAAGACTAAGGGATTGTTTTGGGTCCTGAGTTTTGCCTCCATTTGATCATCCTCGTCATTTACAAGCTGGAGTACCCCCCTGGGAAATTTTTCCCCAATTTCTCCTGACAGTAATGTTTTTTTTTTCAATTTCCTTTTATAGGAGCTGTTTTCCCAGCAACATTGTTGCAGCAACCTTTCAGCAGGTATTTGTTATTTGTATAGATCAGGGGGAAATGTGGTCAATTTGGTTTGTACAATAACACTCAAAATTTACTGACAAATTATAAGAGAAAATTCAGTGCAAAATCATTTCTGCATGAGGGGTGGTGAATGGTCCTTCAAAAAATGCGTGTCTCGCAAAATTTTAGCCAAATTTCAAGAGTCTTGTCATCTTTGACGCCTTCTCGGAGTCTCGATTTCTTTTGCAAGGCTAAAAAGCTCTCAAAAGGTCTCGGGCTCGCAGAAAAGATATCAGTCTCGCCGTCTTGCAAAGTTTCGCATTTACCATTCGACACCCCTTGCATGGTATGTGGTACAGGTTACATCATTTTCAGGCACAGTCTTCAGTATTTGCCACATGTACAGCTGTTAACCGCTGTACATGAAGGACTTCTGTCAAATATTGGAAAATTCATAGCATTTGATAATTTCTAGTAAATGTTTTTTTAGTATTGTGTTTTTCTAGAAAATATCCATACCCCTCGCTTGAAGGTTTATTGGTTTAAACCCCCCCCCCCCTCCCCAACCCAGCAACCTCTTCTGGAAATTCCAGTTTAAAGACCATGACATTTGAGAGGGACATGGGGGTTTGTGGTGTTGCTTATTTTTTGCGGTGAATAAATCCCATCTTGCGGTGTAGTGGTGATCTCAAACACTACGGTGTGCAATGTTTGTGTTTTTAAACCTACGGTGTTCGGTGAAACAAAATTATTAGCAGTGTAACAGAACAAAATTTAGCTCTAATATCTTCGTTAATCCGTCCTTTTTGTTAAAAGCACATGCCATGAAATTAAATTAAATTAAATGCAGTAAAATACTGTTTATATGGTTTTATTAGTTGCCAATTCCAAGCTGTTTTCATTTATAAGTAACTTGACTATATTGCGGTGACCGTGTTTTTCATCAAATTTTATTGCGGTGTTTATGTATTTTTGTTGCGGTGTTGTGGTGTTCAGGGTACCCCCATGTCCTCCTCCATCTCCCTGCAGAGCTTTCTTTACCCATCCTTGGGGTGGGTATGAATATTTCCTAGAACTACAGTTAGAAATACATTTAACCCTCGGACATACAAGCAAGTTCATACCCCCACCATCCTACAAGGGGAAGGTGGGGGATGGAACCCCTCCCCAGAGTTTTTGTTCTATTAAGGAGCAGCGATCCTATTTTGCACTGAGTAGAAAGCCTGTCGCTTACTCTACAAAATGACATCCACCCCCCTTGTACGTCAGAGGGTTAAAAGAGTTTGGGTTTGGACAGTAAAATTAAGTATAAATGTATTAAATGATGTGGTCTGGTTGTCATTAAACAAAACAAAAAAATCATGATTGGGTTTCCATCCTTGTGCATTTGCTTCAGTTCAGTAAAATTTATCTTCCAGAAAAAAACCAAATACACCATCGATGAACCAAAATGGAAATATGTTAATGTATCAATAGACCGGTCAAAGTACACAGATGACGAGTTGAAGGATATGGTTATCAATGGAACATATAACATGACGACCGAGAAAAAAATGGTCAGCGAAGGTTCCAAGACTGTCCCTGCTGGAATGCAAGTTGATCCTAAAGGTTCAATTAATGTTTTGGGTCTTGTGGTGTTTTCTATTGTGTTTGGAATTGTTTTGGGAAGAATTGGCGAGCGAGGAATGCCCCTCAAAGCTTTCTTTGAAGCTCTGAATGAAGTGATTATGAAGATGGTAGCTTTGGTTATGTGGTAAGTCTTCTGCTCAGGTCGGACTTTTTTGTACATGTATGTTGATAGTAGGCTGAGGGAAAGGCACCTTTTCTCGCCAGGGAAATGTGTTGGACTCCATACCAAATAGTCCTGGTTTGAGCACTTCAATGTCTGGCATGGGTCACTGTGCGTGTGCTGTGATCTGGGGCAGGGGCGGATCCAGGGGGGTGGATTGGGTGGCTAGCCACCCCCTTTGATCCACCAGAAAAATGAAAATAAACACATTAAAATAGAAAATAAGCGGCCATTCAAAGTTGAGGACAGCCACTCTTTCGAAATACAGGATTTTTGAAGCCTGTTGTACGAACTTCTGTGCTTAATGGAACAAAACATGTGTGTATAATTTTAAGAAATTACATTCCTTTTAGCTTTCAAAACAAAACAACGCATATCTGTTCTTTCGTGTAAGTTCGTGGCTTGTCAGCTTCAAATTTCAATCACTGTTCATAAGAACTAGAGTTTCTGTCCCAAATATATTTTAAGGCAGCTTTGGACTCCCACTTTCAAAATCCTGTCTAAAACCTTGATATCCCTCCCCCCATCCCCATAAAAAACCTGGGGCTTAAACAAGATAGTTAACAAAAATATCGGTAAACAGCCACCCCCCTTTGAAAAATCCTGGATCCGCCCCTGTGGGGGGTGGGGGTATAACCTGGAATAAACTAGAATCCTACCCAGGGTCCCAGGGGGAGTAACAAATTCATTCCCTACCACTTGGCTTATTCATGCTTGTGAAACTACAATAATTAGTCCCATAAGCTGTGGGTCACAAACTCTGATATGGGAGAGGGGTGGGCGACTTATCCCTGAAACTGACAGACTTGACCTTTGACCTACATGTAGTTGAAGTGAACTTCTGTTTCTTGAGAGGTCCACTTAGATGATTGACGGCAACAAAAAACATAAATAGTTGGTTGAGGATTGAATTTCAGTGTTCGCATATCACTGGAAACCGCAATAAGTATCTGCCTATATATGGATATGGGGGAGTCAGTCCACAGGAGCTCCTTCTTAGCAAATGTTCAACTGTATAATAATATTATATGACTATAATATATACTTGTAACTTTAAGTTCTTCTCAATGTGACTCAAATTTTATTTCAACATCTTTGTTATCAGGGTTTCACCGATTGGTATTTGCAGTTTAATAGCAGCAAAAGTGGCAGCTATGAAAGACATTGTGGAGTCACTAAATATGGTTGGATTATATATGGCAACAGTGATAACCGGTTTACTGATCCATGCGCTTATCATCATACCATTGCTGTATTTGATAGCAGTGCGCAAGAACCCTATCAGATACTTTATTGGTTTGAGAGATGCCATTATCACTGCTTTTGGAACTTCCTCAAGGTATGAATTGTAAAGCAGTGTGTGCTCACTAAATTAGCACACACTGAGTGGCTCGGGTTGAGAAGCTGGCAGGGGTTGCCAGCTTGGTACTGAGGGTGGGTGGGTTGGGTCATCTATGACACTTAGGGAGTTGTTTCATCGCATGTTAGTGGTCTATATTTGGTACCTCTTTAGTCTTAAGAGGGACCTGCTCTTAGGATCGCCTGTACATATGCAAGATAAATAAAATCGATTTTCTCAAACTTTGTCAGGATAAAGGCTTTTACTAACTTGTTTCAAAAATGTATCTTTGAGATTGTTTCGATTTTAATTTTTTTCGTCGAGACGACTCTTCGGATTTGGCCGCTCGAAGCGCCAAATTCGGCTCTAAATTACCACATTTTTCGAAGGCGAGCATAAAAAAATATGATCCGTAGCAGCAAAGGCTGGTACATAGTATTAAAATATCATCTTTCAACAGTTATTTAACGCTCTCAGATCCGAATAAAATTTAAATTTGAATTTTTATCAAATTTTCAAAATTATACGCTTCGGCCATGTTGCATCACGCTTAAATTTAGGTTAACTTCGTGAGCCAAAAAGTCAATCTGGTACATGGATTAGGCTGTCAAAACTATTTTTCTGAATAAAGGTATCACTTCATCTTCGATTTTATCCAAAAACTAGATTAGGTAAATAAAACGGAAAAAATCGAGAGCGGCTTGAAAATATGATACTTGAGCTAATTACTTGGCGGTTTGACCTTTCATGTTGCGATTGTTATCGCACAGATTGATCTAAAAAAGTTCGAATTTGGGTCTTATCCCCCGTCAAATAGTATTTTTAGTCTCCCAAATAGCCGAGAGAATTCATTTATTATATTTTACAGTAAAAATAAGCCTCAAATGAACATTCTTAGCACGTTTATTTTGAGTTACAAATTCTGCAAATTACATCTGGCGGTTTGGCGAGGTCCGACAATGCACGCAATGAAAATATCAGTTTATAAATCACCACCGAGATAAATCTTCCTTAAAAATCGAAGCATAGATAGTAAACTAAATTAATAACACATTTTCCTACCTTTATCGAGCCTATTTTGACGAGAAGTGGTAACGTAAATGCGTCCATTCTACAAATCCATAAACTGTCGGCGAATGTTCTCAAGTTACATATTAACCACAGACACAGGGTACCCAAGCACCCCTTGAAGACTGGGCCGGGAGGTGGGGGATGGGTTTTGTACAATGTGTAAAGAAAAACGACTCAAAAAAAGAAAACGCTAAATTTAAAGGCTATAAAGCAAGTTATAGTGGACATTTTGCTTTAACAATGAAAAAACTCTAAAAAGGTGCGACACAGGATAATATTTATAATGATAATCATCCTTAGTTTAGTTTTCCTTTTTTCTTTCCACCTGACACGATTGTGTTATCTTTGCCTTCAATAAATTAATTCGCATCTTGGGCAAATAGATACCTAACAAACTGTAGGAAAAATACCGCCGGTATTGGGAATTTTACATGCGTGTTCTCCGTAAATGCATTTTTTCTCTTTAACATGATAGATATCCTAAAATCAAGGAAGCATGTTTGTCCTCTTGTAATTCTGTCTTGATTTAATAAAAGGTGTCTAAAGATTTTGACACAGCTCTAGTTCTAAAGACATATTTTTGCAAGAAGCTTTGAATGAATCGACTAGTTATAGCTCATGTTCAACGTAAATTACTCTAATGAATCTCTTTATGAACCAAAAATACTGCATTTACGGCATTTTGTTCAAATCATGAATTCTACCAATTTAATTAACTTGTTTACAACATGAAATAACATCAAATGAAAACAAATTTTTAAAGCGCCGGAGCGAGAGATGGACTGAAGCTTTCTAAATCCATGCATGGTCTAAAATGAACTATCAGAAAGCATTTTACATCGACGATCGCTTCATTTTCAACGAATTCGGGATTAAAATAACTAAATAATTCATGACTCAGCGAGACCATTCGGTCATAGTTCATGTCAATTCACGGCCGGAAACCCCGCATATCGAATTGCTGCTGACTATCGAATCACAGGCCGCTCTGATTGCTAGCTTAGCCAAACGGCAAAATAATCATCAAATGAAGAGAATTCTACTCACATAAGGGTTTGAAGTGATTTCCTTTCGACCATCAGCTGCGCTCTTTGCAACCTTTCCATCTTATTCACAATGTAATACCCCGGATGTGGAAAAAATCGTTATAAAGGGAAAAATCGTTATAAAGGGAACCAATACCCCCGGACATTACAACCAAGGAAGAGTTCAAGCCGAATATCGCCATGACCGCCTTCAAATCAGCCCTAAAGTCTAGTTCCGAGTCCTAGTTGATGTGGCTGAAGACCTTTGCCGTCTAAAGCAAGCACAACGCTATTTGTACCTAGCAAAACTGTACCGAGTCAAGAGTTCAACCCGTTAAAGCTTTGTTCTAAGGTACAATAACAGCCGACGCAAAACTTGCAAATCGTTAGACTTCCACCTTCATAGGACTTAATGATGTCCTCCGGCAAACTTCCTTTAGACAGCAAAATGAAAAACTAGATCACCTCTGTTCTACAAGTCAGCGCGCGCCATTAGAATTCAAAGTTCGGTAGATATGGCGAGTTGGAGCCTGGGTAAACTAACCAAAAGTAAATGGAAGGGGGGGTGGGGGGGTAGGTAGGTAGAAGGGATAAAAGCCATGAGTACAAAATTGAAAGCACTTCATTTCCACTGAAAGTAAGCCAAATAATCTCCCATGTCCTTAAAAAAAAAAAAAAAAAAAAAAAAAAAAATCTCAACCCCATTCAATTTTCTTGACAGCCAGACTGTAGCCACCTTTTATTAAATCAAGACAGAATTTCAAACACGCATTTCTTTGTCTAGTCTTTTGAAGGCAGTAACTGATTATTCTTACTTTCACTAACATCAGAAGCACAACCTTTTTTAGTACTGGAAATTTTTCATGCTTCGTTCAATAAAAGATTTTTTCGCCTTACACACAGGGGCCTGGGGACAAGTCAGTTTCACATATTAATTCACTTACAACAGTCACAAGCGAGGGCACGCTCACTTAAAACAGCAATGTACTCTGCGTTTAGTTTGCGTTGAAAGTTGTAAGTTGACAAACTTTTTCAAACTCAGGATTTATTATAGAAAATAAGGTTAAGGTAAAGTCTGTGTCCGAGCCAAGTGGCCCGTAAATAGTCGGAGTTTATCCCGGTTTTTGTTACATTAAGCGACTAGGAGTATTGCTACTCCCCCTGGATGGGATGCAAGTCCATTGCGGGGTTACCCCCAGCAGTAAATTTGCCGTTACCCATTTATACAGCTGGGTGGATAGATGTACCTTGTGGAGAGAGCACAACGCAGCACCCCTGCCAGGGCTCGAACCCGAGCCGTTCGACTCAGAGGCGAGCGCGCTAACCATTAGGCCACTGCGCCTCTCAGTTAAAGAAAATACTCTCTTAATATTAATTTATTTTCTCCAACTGACCTGAAATCTCGTTTCTGAGATGATATAAGGCATGCATGTTAATTACTTTATATCTTGCTAAAACAATCAATCAATCATCTACCGGTATAGTCAGGCAAAAAGTGCTGATAAATGGGTTTAAACTCAGGAACTAGATAAGCTATTAAAAATGTTGTCATTCAGCCAGCAATTTGAAAGTTTTCAGAGTTATCAGAGTTCCTCAAACACCTTGTTGTGAATATTAAAGCGTAACCATATGTTAGATAACTATTCTAGCCATCGGAATTTAATAACAAATAGAAACCGTTTCTTTTGGGCATTACAAGAATAAAAAAATAAAACACCAAAAATCTTGAATTACTGGTACGCCGTGCAAGCTATACGTACCTTCAATTTGGCTTTGATCGATTAGTCTCGCATGTCCGACTTCAAACGCTCTCCAGACAGTTACTCCTTGCTCGCTATACTGAAAGTTATTCAGGCAACTTACTCCAGCTAGCTTTACTTCGGGAGGAATACACCCTCCTTCATCGCCCACATCAACATGGACAGTCCGTACACCATTTATCCCTCCGTTAGACAACATGGCGTCTATGAAATCTTTGGCGTTCTGCACATCATGGCCTTCGTTGATGTGTCGTCTGATGTGGGCCTTAATTGTGGCCGCCTTTCTGTCGCAGGCACCTTTCCCGCCTTGGGGGTCGCTGAAGTCAACTCGGTGAACGCTTACACCCGTTTTGGTCTGCATTAAACTGCATGTTGCCAGCAAGACTGAGTTATGGTAACACCCAGCATAGTCCTGACGAATTAAGGCAAATGTTATCTCGGGATGCTCGGATTTTAGTGTGCGCAGAGTGTGCTCCATGATGCGTACAACTGCAGAGGAATCTTGTAAGGAATTCTCAATGATGTGCACGAATGCCTGGCTTTGACATCAGAGCAGCAGAAGAAAAGCAGATGATGGACGACACACGGCAAGCTATACTTGAACAAGTGCAGTTGCGGCATCCAATCGTGTATGGCAACCTTGATTTTTGTGCCATGTACAGGGAAAAGCGGCTGAAGCAACTCAGTATTGCAATGCTCAATACAGTGTGCATTTATTTTGACATTTCTACAGAGGGATTTAATTCCAAGCGCAAAGCAGAGTACATTGCTGTTTTAAGTGAGCTTGCCCTCGCTTGTGACTGTTGTAAGTGAATTAATATGTGAAACTGACTTGTCCCCAGGCCCCTGTGTGTAAGGCGAAAAAATCTTTTATTGAACGAAGCATGAAAAATTTCCAGTACTAAAAAAGGTTGTGCTTCTGATGTTAATGAAAGTAAGAATAATCAGTTACTGCCTTCAAAAGACTAGACAAAGAAATGCGTGTTTGAAACTACAAGAGGACAAACATGCTTCCTTGATTTTAGGATATCTATCATGTTGAAGAGAAAAAATGCATTTACGGAGAACGCGCATGTAAAATTCCCAATACCGGCGGTATTTTTCCTACAGTTTGTTAGGTATCTATTTGCCCAAGATGCGAATTAATTTATTGAAGGCAAAGATAACACAATCGTGTCAGGTGGAAAGAAAAAAGGAAAACTAAACTAAGGATGATTATCATTATAAATATTATCCTGTGTCGCACCTTTTTAGAGTAAAGAACTGGGGACAAGAAAAGTGACCGAAAGCAAAGAGTTTTTCATTGTTAAAGCAAAATGTCCACTATAACTTGCTTTATAGCCTTTAAATTTAGCGTTTTCTTTTTTTGAGTCGTTTTTCTTTACACATTGTACAAAACCCATCCCCCACCTCCCGGCCCAGTCTTCAAGGGGTGCTTGGGTACCCTGTGTCTGTGGTTAATATGTAACTGGAGAACATTCGCCGACAGTTTATGGATTCGTAGAATGGACGCATTTACGTTACCACTTCTCGTCAAAATAGGCTCGATAAAGGTAGGAAAATGTGTTATTAATTTAGTTTACTATCTATTCTTCGATTTTTAAGGAAGATTTATCTCGATGGTGATTTATAAACTGATATTTTCATTGCGTGCATTGTCGGACCTCGCCAAACCGCCAGATGTAATTTGCAGAATTTGTAACTCAAAATAAACGTGCTAAGAATGTTCATTTGAGGCTTATTTTTACTGTAAAATATAATAAATGATTTCGCTCGGTTATTTGGGAGACTAAAAATACTATTTGACGGGGAATAAGTCCCAAAGTCGAACTTTCTAGATCAATCTGTGCGATAACAATCGCAACATGAAAGGTCAAAATGTCAAGTAATTAGCTCAAGTGTCAAGTTTTCCAGCCGCTCTCGATTTTTTCCGTTTTATTTACCCAGGCTAGTTTTTGGATAAAATCGAAGATGAAATGATACCTTTATTCAGAAAAATAGTTTTGACAGCCTTATCCATGTACCAGATTGACTTTTTGGCTCACGAAGTTGACCTAAATTTAAGCGTGATGCAACATGGCCGAAGCATATAATTTTGAAAATTTGATAAAAATTCAGATTTAAATTTTATTCGGATCTGAGAGCGTTAAATAACTGTTGAAAGATGATATTTTAATACTATGTACCAGCTTTTGCTGCTACGGATTATATTTTTTATGCTCGCCTTCGAAAAAAGTGGTAATTTAGAGCCGAATTTGGCGCTTCGAGCGGCCAAATCCGAAGAGTCGTCTCGACGAAAAAAATAAAAATCGAAACAATCTCAAAGATACATTTTTGAAACAAGTTAGTAAAAGAGTTTATCCTGACAAAGTATGAGAAAATCGATTTTATTTATCTTGCATATGTACAGGCGATCCTAAGAGCAGGTCCCTCTTAAGAAGGATTACTTTGAGCCAACCCCCACCCCCATCCCCCCAAGATACATTCTGGTTTTTAAATTTCCAGTGAGCAGCCCTTAATTATTCTCTTTCAAAGGGACCCCCTCCTCCGGGCTAAGCCTGGGAGGGTGTAAGAAGGATGGGTTGCTGTGGGTGAGTTGGTGGGGAGGTGGGTGGGATTGAGCATATTTATCAAGACAATCATTTAATCATCTTGTGATCTTCCTTAGTTCTGCGACACTTCCCACTACCATGCGTTGCCTTGAGGTGCACAACAAAGTTGACGCTCGTATCAGCCGTTTTGTGCTGCCACTTGGTGCAACAGTCAATATGGATGGTACAGCTCTGTACGAGGCTGTCGCTGCTGTGTTTATTGCCCAGGCCAACAACATTACGCTAAATGTTGGGCAGTTAATAACAACATGGTAAGTAAAAAACAAATGAAGTGAGAGGCAAGATGCATCTGTCTGTCCTTTTTTGGCTCTGACAAAAGGCTAATGCTTGAAACATCAGCTTTCTATAAATTATTCCCTATGACAGTTAAATTACTTACATGTACCTTTGTTATCTTTATAATTCTGATAACTAGCTAGCCTGTCTCTGTCTGTCTGTGTGTCAGTGTGACTGTCTGTCTGTACTGGCAGAACGGAGCCCCATAACCATAGAAATAGGAGAATCATGCATGTTCAGAAATAGGAGAACCATGCATTTGATTTTTCATGGTCATCATGGCTAGCGGTATGGTTTGCAGGCGCATGTGCTCTATGTATGATGACGTTGCGCAACATGCATGTGGCGGCTTACATCTTTGATATTGGACATCATGTCTTGGTCAATTCATAGCTGTCAAAACAAGGTATCTGCTGACCAGTATCACATTACCATATTGTGGGCTCAGGTGTAGAGCTCAACGACGCCACATTGTTTTTTTTTAAGATGACCACTGACCAGGTCATGGTTTTCCATTGGATCGCAGGCTCAAGTCCTAATTATTTTTCTGTCTATGGTCAGTTAATTCAGATTTAATTAACCGGCAAAGTAAATAATATAACTGGGGAGCTCTGCTTTTAGGCTTGGCCAAATCTATTTAATAGACGTTGAATTAATGCCAGTTACATTGTTTTGTAGCTTCACTGCCACTGCAGCTTCTATTGGTGCTGCGGGAATTCCACAAGCAGGACTAGTTACCATGGTGCTTGTCCTTCAGGCTGTCAATCTGCCTACTGACGACATTGGACTTATCTTAGCTGTGGACTGGTTTCTGTAAGCAACTCAAATTTTCTATGTTATAGTTTGAAAGCATGCAGAGAAATCAATAACAGCTAGCATGATAGGTCTGCAATCCATGCAGAGAGATACAGTATCTAGCATCATAAGTCTGCAATGCGTGCAGATAGGTAACATAATGGCATTATCTAATTCCACTTCATGGAGTATAAATAACGCATGGAATGAGTACAAATTTCTCACATTGACATTTATATTCGGCAAGACCAGTTTAACAGGTTTCATATAATTTCCTCTTGACTGCGCAATGATTCAAAATCAGTGGAAAGTCAGCATTAAGGAAAAGAAAATGTTGCAAAATAAATAGTTTTATTAGACATATATTGCATTGTAGGTCTCCAATGTTCACAGAGACAGAATATCTAGCATCCTAGGTCTGCAATATGTGCAGAGATTACGTGGCATCAATGGTGTGCAATTTGTGAAAATTTTTTCATTCCCTTTTGTACAGGGATCGTATCCGCACTGCTGTAAATGTCATTGGTGATGCTTATGGAGCTGGCATAGTAGAGCATCTGTCACGAAACGACTTGATGTCAATGGACTACAGTGCACGAGAAGAGGACATTCCTTTGGAACCGTTTGAGAGATACACACCCAAGACTGAGGGAACAAATGATGTTCGTGCCAGCGATCCTTCCCTGGGGGCTACCAACTTCTAAAATATTGTTGGAGCTGCTTTTCTATGTAGGAATTTTTGTTCTGCCTTCACATTTAATGCTAAAGTACTGGATGTAACATAAATACTGTATAATTCTGTTTTGAATGCCACCCTCACCCCCTTCAACCAATGGCAAAAATAAGCCCCTCAAATCTTAGACTGCAAATCAGTCGTATCTTTTGCAAACGTGCTCGGTCTTCAAGCGAGAAGTCTGGAGCCAATGTGAAAACTGTTTGTGTCTTCGCTAAGCCCTTTTTCTAATGACTTAAGAGAAATAACAACCGTTTTGCAGTCTATTCAAATCTTAGATGCAAAAATCCTTCCAAGAATATAAGCTTGTGGGCGTATTATTTAGTTTGAACAGCTTTTGAAGAGTATAAGTAGTAGTCTCACGCATAACTAAAAGTTTTCATATGCTAAGTCCCTTTCTAATATAGCCTGACCATTTTTGAAATAAACTTCCTTCTAAAAAAACCTTTTAACAAAAACAGGCCCAGGGCTTATTATCACAATTTTATGGTACTGATAATGACTGCCAGCAATTAATGGCCACCTAGGCCCAGGTTGTTCGAAAGCTTGTAATGTGCTCAGTGTTCCTTCAGTTTCTGGGATGCCATCGTGGGATGCCATCGTGGGATGCCATCGTGGAGACTCAATTTCTTTTGCAATGCTAAGAAAGTGTCGGGCTCACAGAAAAGTCTTGAATTTACCAATGTTTCAATGCCCCTAAAGAAGTAAGACCCAAGAGACCAAAACTGAAAGGAACCCAGGTCCCAGTACATTTATAATTCGACTGGAAATAATGTAAAACTTATTATCACTTAAAATTTTCCTAACTGGTGCTTTTTATTGATTATCCAAGAGTGCAAATCTGCACCCGGCCCAAACCAAACCATATTACACTGTGTGTATACAAATACATAGTGCAGGGCTGCAAATAACAGTCGGACATCGGCTGACCAAAATTTGCTCGTCTGACGAAATCACAAGTATGGTCAGACATAATGTCAAGACAATTTTTTTATCATAAATCATTTTACAGCAACAATGAGTGAAAGTCTGTCTGACCACAATTCAAGTGAAAAAAATTATTTTCAGCTCTGTAAAGTCCAATTTTCTAGGCCAAAATAACCGCAAATCAAAATATTAGTGCAAGAATGAGGTGATCTACATCAGAAGATTTTTAAGCCGTTCAATAAATTTGCAGTTTGTGTTTTATCAATTCTAAAACACTCGGCTGCGCCTCGTGTTTTAAACTTGATAAAACACTGCTGCTCATTTATTAAACATTACTTAAACATGCAACTTGCTTTACCTAGTGGAATCTTGTATATAATTCAAGATAATATAAATGCATTTCATTGAAGCTAATAATTTTAATGATAACTGTAAAACTTATGCTTTATTTATATACATGTAACAAGCTGGAATATTTCCAGGTCAAAATAGGGATTGTAAATCATATCCAAAGTGTTACATGCACAGCAGCTTTTTATCAACATCCATCTGTCGACAAGCTTAACAATCAATACAGATCGAAATCCGCCAATCACGTCCCACAAATATGGCCTTTTGAACTTGTGGGCTCATTTGTATGAAACCAACACCGCTATGCATCAGTTTTGATAAGCTCATTTCAAACAGCAAGTCAAAAGACAATGCCGAAAGACGATGTTGAAAGATGGATGTAGAAATTAAAGATAGCTATGCACATAACACTGGAAGCGGACGCAAGGCAACAAAGTAAACACTGTTTTAAGTCTATTTCGGAAACTTTTCTGAATGATTTTTGTTTATTGGCTGAAAAATAAGGCTTTATGGTAGGTTTATAACATTTATATTACAACTCGTTTTCTAGTAATAGCTCCAAATACCCTCCCTCCTCCAACTGGGGTTACTTACTAAAGTCGTCTTCCTGGTTTTGGTAATTTCGGTATTTTGGGGAAGCATAAAAATAAGTTCTGGTTAGTAAAATACAGGTCTAACAGTGTGAAATATTTAGAGTTTAGTTAGCTACAGTCAACTCTCTCTAAGAGGGCACAACTCCAAGAACGACAGGCACCTCTCTAAGGGGGACTTGGTTCGCTAACAGGTTCTGGACAAATTTCACTTATCTGTCTGTAACTGAACTCTTTTAAGGCAGACATCTCTCTAAGGTGGACTAGTGGCGTTGAAGATGAGGGTGTTCACTTTTGAGAAAGTTGACTGTATGGATTTAGGTTAATAGTGTGACAAGCTTGTAAATTATAGTTAAGTTAGTTTTTCGGCTTAAAGTAATTTATTAGGTGTACTAAAAGAGAGTAGAATTTAATACAAACTGTAGAAGATGCTTTTGCTAAATAAAACAAATAATATTATTCAAATGACCTTGTATTATTTTGTTGCCATGGATGTTCGACCCATTAGGTACAAAAAAATACCGGTATATGTATGATTTTAATACCAAAACCAAGGCCAAAAAGCAGTTAATGACTGGCCCCAAGGAAAAGACTGAGTTTTGTTTCCTCAAGACCCATAAGAGATAAATATCTGGGCCCAGTTGCTCAAAAGGTGGACACTTACTTATCCTCATCGGGCCCATGAGGACTCTTGAGGCCGGCCAGAAAACTGCGCCATCCATCCCAGTTCGCCGCCGATGCGATAGCTGCCCCCCACGAACACCAACCCAGCTGGTGGATAACGCTTTCCAACAGATATCCAGGCAGATAGCGCAGTTTGTTTCGTTTACACTTACTCACCGAATAGTGATTTATCCGGTGGCTAGTTTTATCACCTTTTGAACAACTGGGGCCTGAAGCCTTCCAGCACTCTGCTTGACATGAATACAGTTTTTTATACCATGCCATAGAAAATACAGCCAATCAGAATACAGAAAAGCCGTTGTATATTCGACGGTATTCAACCCAACCTTCCCATCGTGCGCTGCGATTGTATTCTCGACGACATTTAGTAAGCGTATTTTCTATGGCATGGTATAAAATAGTTACACAACACTTTCTCGTGGTATACTATGGAATATCCCACTTGTCACTTGTATTTTCTCGGTATACACACTCGCCTAAAGGCTCGTGTGTATACCGAGAAAATACAAGTGACTCGTGGGATATTCCATAGTATACCACTCGAAAGCGTTGCATAACTAGTATGTATTCTCACTGGTAAATTCTAGGCTATAAGTGGGCAAGAATGAGTGTGTTTCTCTCTTCCCCGGAATTTCCTTTAGTGGAGGGGAAATGGTGAAAAAAAGGGGGGATCTGGGGAACAGTGGGAAGTCAGAGCAAAACACCCAGTTTTCCCTGCGTGCTTTCATGTTCTCTCTCAAGGCTCCATGCACTTACTTTTCACCTCTCCCCATTTCCCAGCCTAACCAAAACTATAAAAAAGGCCTCTGCGGTGGAGAAAGTGAGTGTGCAAAAAAATTACTTCACACCAGGAGAAGTGAGGAGTGAAAGAGATTTCTCAGATGCTCAAAAAAAATGAGGGACTACAGCCAACTCTTGTTAAAGCGGACAACTCAGGGCGTCATTTAGTGTCCGTTATAGCGAAAGTCCGTAATAGCAGGAGTCATTTCCAGTCTAACCTCTTATGCTGGGGATCTGGATTTTGTCCGTAATAGCGAGTGTCTGCAATAGCGGGGTGTCCACAAGGCGAGAGTTGACTGTACTACTCGCACTATAGGTAAGTTGAGCATTACTACGCTGCTTCCTTCCTAAAATTTCTTGACTTCACCCATGGATAAATCAATTCTCCTTTTGCTAATTTCCCAAGCAGAGATGGCCAATTTTGATTGTAATCTCCAAGTCCAGGGTATCTGTCAATCAACTGGCATCGTAACAAGTCCACGACAGGAAGTGGTTGATTGTGGAGAGCCAGACACACCACTGTCAAAGGACCTGTTATACCTTTGAAGAAACGCTGCAATTTGGTAAGTCCTCTTCCTGAAGAATCTGATGAGTCGAGAAATTCAAACTTTACACCTCCTGTAAGGAATCAAGGCAACACATTGTTTTAATAAATATCGTTCTACTTTGGTATTCCTACATGAAGTATGAATCTTCTAAACCTTGAAGATTTGCATGGATTTTACCACCATTAAAGGTGGGAAATGGGGAAATTGGGTAGGTTTTGAATCCCTCTTCTTGACTAGTTCCTGCCTGTCGCACAGTCTCGTTCCCAGAGCCAGATTGTTTTTGGTCAATGGTGACCGAACACTCAACAGCTCTGGGTAAATCAAACAAAGGCATCTGCACACAATCAAACCCGAACCAGGAATTCCTGATTCCGGTTTGATTGTGCGTGTGTGCCAGAGATTGTAGAAGAAATGAACAAGTTTTCAACAGCCAGTCAGATTTGGCTATGGTTTTGGCCGGCTTTCAGTCAAGCACAGATTTCTTGATTCTTGGTGCCAGCCAAAAGAATTGTGGCCTCTGTCCTGTAGCAAAGAAACTTCCACCAATTTCAAATCTTAGCTGCATCCCTATTATAGTCTGTACCTTCTAGCATAACTATAATAAAGAGCCCTTGTATACTAAGAATACCAGTATATAGAGATCAAAATGTATGACGTACCTGGTATCAAGTCTGACCTCACAAAAGCCGTTATCAATGCAAACACTGGGAGATTGTTCATCATATCAATTGCTTTGCTAACAATGCCTTTCACAAATAATACAACAAGTCGGAGTGCTGTAAACACAGCATAGTACATGGCAGTTGTCGGCAAAAGGAACAGGAGGACAGTGAAGCACAAAGTTCCAATAAACAGTCTGTCAGCTTTGTATGGAACAATGTCCACTTGATTCTTTTCAACATTCCATTTTCTGCCTGGGAAAAGTAATGTATTACAATAATAAGATTATGATTAAAATCAAAGAGAAAGATCTGTCCAGCTCACAACAACTTTACCTATGCTGTTCAAGAAACATTACCATAAGTTGCAAAGTAAAGACATAAAAAGAAAATTAAACAGGATTTGAGCCCATGAAGTTTGTGGGTCTGAGCCATCATGCCTCTACTGCTGAGCTACTATAAAATTTCAACAATAAGCTTCCTAAAATCTCACATTCCAGGCTGTATGTAGGGGGTGCAATAAGTGTGTTCGCACCTCCCCTAACCCCCCCCCAAAATGTTTTTGATGTGCAAATTTCCACATAAAAAATAAGCCCCATATATAGACCCTCCCCAAAAACTAAGCCCACCTGAAATTATGCGACATTGGGTTGTTTCAGAAAATTTCCATACCCCTCACATGGAACATTTTTTTGGTTTGAATCCCCCCATCCCCCTGGAAATTCCAGTTAAGCCCCATATATACTTTCCTTTAAAATTTTTGGCTTTTGACACCCCCACCCCCTTGGAATTTTATGACCTTCCATGGGGTGGGTATGTATATTTTCTGAAACTGCACATTGAGCAAATAAAAGCCCAAAGCTTATTTTCAGAATTTACATATTTTCACATTGGAATGCCCCCTCAAGGGAACAAGTGCCCTATTACGATTGTCTAACCTGTGAATAGTTTGGCCAGAGTCAACAACTTCTGAAGTTGGAAATTGTAAAGCCTTGCAGCATACACATAAAAGCAGTAGATATGTAGTGTTACCAGTGACAAGACATCTGACACCAAAGACAATAAGAACGTCACTCCAAAACAACCAGACATGATGATTAGGCTGACAATGACCTGTAGATAAGGCTCAATATAATTCAGGTAAATCTGCCACAGATAAATGTGGTACAGAAAGAATGTGCTCAGATACTCTGCCAGATGTATGTTCAGTTTCAGTCCGGCTGGCGCTCCTTTTAACCAATCCAGCAATGTGCTGAGCCATTCCACAACAGTGTCAGTCTTTTCCATCATAAAATCTGTGGCACGCATGTTATGACCATTTGAAAAAAGCCATGACACGACGAGAAGCCCTAGAACAATGTCGATCACCATTGTACACAGTAAACTGCCAAACAACACCACAGGAAATACATGAACTCTAGTATCCTTCTCCAAACTTTTGTTCACTTTATCTGATGTCATTTTTGGCTCCTTTGAATCATCGTGTTCATCTTTTAGGCTTTTTGGCTGATCAAGACACATACACAATGCCTTCACTTGCCTAAAACGTGTGCATAACTGTAGGAAAACAGCAGATAAGCTTGACAAGAATTTGACTATCTCTGTCAAGATAGGGCGATCATGCTTTCTTCTTTGAGACACTAAACCAAAAATGCTACTAAAAACCTTAAAAACCCAGTTGTAGAAAAAGTTGACACCACAAAACCAAGCTTCACCAGGATTTTTCGTTTCAAGCAATTTGTGGATACTGCCCTCTGCATTGTGAGATTTATTAAGCAGTAGAAGCACTTCAGACAATTCTGTGGTTGACTTTTGTTCTTGGCCCAAGGATGACGGTCTCCAAAACTTGATGTTACTAACGTTTGGAGGTCCGGTAGTCAAAAAGGCATTCCCAGAGGGCTGTTTGTACAGAATCACCACAGAACTATTCAGTCTTAATTTGCCCCCAACAAAGTACAACAGAGGCGCATTGGAATTTCTTGCTAGGCGTAAGATAATCAGTTCATCAGCTAAAGCCGTCTTCGCTGCCGCCAATACTGCAGAAAAAGATTTTTCGTGATTTTCGTTAAGCCAGACTCCAAGAATAGATAAAGAAAGCTGTTCGGCTCCTTCACAGATATTTTGCAAATCCGAGTTTTCTGGTAGATGAACGACAGTCGCGGCGACAAAAATGTTTTCTTGATCTTTCTTCCATCCAAAGATGAAGCCACTTTTTACGCTCAGGCAATGACTAGGAAAAAATACTTTCATATTTCTTGTCTTGTTTTTCACTCCACACCAATGGAAGCTGCCATCTTTGAATTGAACGATAGGAGACTGGTGATGAGTTTGGCGATTTTGTTTCCAGTCCGTCCGCGTGCATTCCGAAACAAGCGCGCGTGGACACTCCAAATTTGGGGGAGTGTCCGGGGGAGGCGTCTGTTTGTTTTTGTTGACCTAGTCGTGTTTATCTAATCGAAGAAAGTCCAATTCGATGCTATCAGCATGAAAATCGTTTCAAATTTCCTTTAGCAACTCAGAATCGCTGTAAATTTTAGCACTCAAGAAAATATGGCTGCACCCAAAGCAGCCAGCGTAGCGCAACAAAGCCGATTGCTGCGATCATTACGTCATCATCTGCCCCGGGCCTTTCTCTCCTTCTCTTCCAAGATGGCGAACGAATCCGGACAAAAGACGCTCGATCCTTTTCCACATTTCGGTACCTTGGCGATTCACGCTGGTCAAGAACCCGAACAATGGAATTCAAGGGCAGTCGTACCGCCGATTTCAATGGCTACCACTTTCAAACAAGATGCCCCTGCCGTCCATCGTGTAAGTTTCCTCTTAGAATAATTAAACAGATTTACTACTTATTAATCGTAATCGATCTGTACGTACGTATTGTCAGTTTGTAAACAGCTGTGT
The DNA here is from genome assembly GCF_052425735.1 of Oculina patagonica. Classification (NCBI taxonomy): domain Eukaryota; kingdom Metazoa; phylum Cnidaria; class Anthozoa; order Scleractinia; family Oculinidae; genus Oculina; species Oculina patagonica. The sequence continues at coordinate 8,226,807 of NC_135771.1, read as the reverse complement.
GTCATTTCGCTGATCTGTATGCGTCTTTTAGGGATTCGAGTACTCGCGATCAGGAAACCCGACAAGAAATTGCTTTGAGACGTGTGTCGCGGCTCTCGAGGGAGCAAAACATGGTGAGAATTGAATTACTTTAATTGGCTTATGCCACGTGTTCCACTGATAAGTTCTTGTAATAATCTAAAAGCTTAATTATCTGGGCATTGCGGACATGAATTTTGATGAATATCAGTTTTTAATATCAACACTTCAGGATTTTGATTAGTGTACTGCCAATCACTTGTAAGCTTGCTGTCTTTTTTGGTTGTATAATGCGCTATAAGTCCTTATATGCAAGCTTTAATAATTAATCATCGACCTTCCGGGCAGGGGTCGACTCCCCAAGGTTTTGTTCAGAAGAATTCCAAGGGCAAATGCTGGGACAAATGCTGGCCTGATCCCCAGCTCCGAAGACTAACAACAACATATAAAGATGGAGATCATTTTATTTTTAAGGGCAACAGAAATACTTGTTGGGTAGGACGAGGGTGGGTGTATGGCATGGGGCGCCTTTGTAAAAAAAATAATTATTATTTAAACCAAATTCATGCCATTTTTTCTTATTTATAAATAATTGCAAATGCCAGGAAACTAATAATAATTATAATTGTTTTAGGGACATTCTGATTTTAATATATATAATTTTTACCATCACATCATTGTTTCTAAATAATTGATTAAAGGAATTCAATTATTTATAAATCAGGCGATCTCTTAAAGTTTTATTTATAAATCATTGGGTTGAACAACTTCACTATTTATAAATAATGAAGCTTACTCTGCACACAAATTCATTATTTTTTAAATCATGAAATTTTGCCTCTGCGACAATGGACCAAACAAAAACAAATATTGAAGAAGCCCTGTGGTAAATCTTGTAACCTTGGAATGAAAAAAAAAAACATTGCAGAATCTTAAAACTGGAAAAAATGATTGTCATTTGATTATTGGCACTTTTATTTTTGGAATTTTACCATAAAATAAGATGTTATTATTAATATTGTTTTGTGTCATCTGTTAGGCTTGGCTGCTGCATCTGGTTTATCAGCGACCATGCTGTTGACTCACCTTCTGAAGACCGGCGAACACATTGTTTGTGTTGATGATGTGTATGGAGGTACATGACCATAATATACCTACTTTTGCTTCGATAAGGGCTAATTAGATACAGACTGACGATCTTTGTTATTATTATTTATAAATTAGGTACCAATAGGTACTTTTCAAGGGTGGCTGCCACACAAATGGGGATAGAAATATCATTTGTAGATGCAACTGATTTGAGCAAGCTAAAGAGTGCTATCAAACCCACAACCAAGGTATGTAGCACTTATCTTCAAAGTACATCACACGTACACCAACAATTCAATCTTGTCCCCAAAGGCCCTGCTCCTTCTGGTCTGTGCCAGAGATCGGGACCTCTGGGCTAATCTGAAAGCCCGCCACAAAGGTGACCAAATCTGATTACATACATACATACGTACTTTATTTAACGTGGAAAAAAGTACACACTTAGCTGTTAGCTAGTTTACAGGTGCTCCACGATTAAAAGTTTAGTATTTACAAAAGTATTTACATCAAAACAAAGGGTATAAAAGTATTACATCAGACTATTTTAAAATGGTTAAAAAAAAAAAAAAAAAAAAAAAAGAAACAAACAAACAAACAAACAACAACACCATCTAGCTAAATTAAGATTCCTAAAAAATATATATATATAAATATAAAAATCCTATCTAAAAGCGATAAAATATAATTATTAAACATTGAAATCAGTTTGTCTAATCTTTTTCAAAAAGTCCTTTGAGCCTGCCATGGAACGAATATCACGAGGTAGCATGTTCCAGTGCTTTGCTGCAGCATAACGCCACGACTTAAGACCATATCTGGTAGTGTTCACTTTAGGTATGGAAAGATTAAAATTACCGCGAAGATTGTACGCTGTTCTCTTTTCAGTTATAAGATTTTTGAAGCTGGATGGTGCCCTGCCTTGAATAATATTGTTCACAGTCAATAACATATCTTGAGTGCGACGATTTTCTAAGGTTGATTTTGATCCGATACGCCGCAAGAGCGCTTCGTACGACGAGGTCTTGTCGCTGTACACAAATCTCAAGGCCCTCGCATTTGTTCTTTCCAGTTTTTCTATATTTCTTCTTCCACAGTGATACCAAACTTGACTACAATAAGAAAAATAAGGTAAAATAAAAGCTCTATACAAGGATTCCTTCGTATTACAAGGTAGAATGTTCTTTAACCTGCTTAGAGCGTTTATTTGGCTCCCCACCTTGCGACAAATGTCCGCAATGTGTGAATCAAATTTTAGTTTATCGTCTAAAGTTATGCCCAGTAATTTTATCTCCTTGGATACTGGAATTTCTTTACCCTCACATTCGATCTTGATGTCACACTGACTAGCATTTCCTAACACCATGGCGTTATATTTTGTCGGGTTGGCGATCATACCGTTTTGTTTGAACCAAGAGCTGGCATTGAACAGATCTTGGTTAATCATGTTTTCAACTGCGCGGGGACATTCGTTTGAGGCATGTAGATTGGTGTCGTCTGCAAAGCTTAGTAAGCTGCTCTCGTTTATAGCATAGGCCATATCGTTCATAAAAATATTAAAAAGAAGCGGTCCTAATATTGACCCCTGGGGTACACCACTACGAACGACATTCCACGATGAGAAACTGTTTCCCAGTTTGACTCGTTGGTAGCGATGTGAGAGATAGCTCTGAAGAAGGGACCACGATCTTTCATCCAGTCCGTAAAATCTAAGCTTTTCCAACAGAAGATCGTGAGGGATACAGTCAAATGCCTTGCTAAGGTCCAGTGTAGCAGCACCAATAAAGTGGCTTTGATCAAGTTTTTCTTTCCACTCTTCGGTAAGTGTTAATAGCGCCGCAGAGCAGCCATGAAATTTCCGATACGCGAACGTATAGTCGTGGAAAATGGTATCAAAATACGTACTCATCTGTGTATGGATAATGCGTTCAAACACTTTGTCGAATGCGGGCAGCACGGTGACAGGTCTAAAGTTTGCTTTGTCCAACACGCTGTCCTTTTTGTGTAAAGGTGTAATCTGACCATTCTTCCACCCTTCGGGGACTTCTGCCTTTGCAATAATAGTATTTATAAGATCGCTTAGCGGTTCAGACACTGATGGTGCCGCTGCCTTGACTGCTCGTGGCGGAATCAAATCGTATCCCTGGGCTTTGTTTGTCTTGATGTTGTTGAGTATTTGCTTTACTTCGTGGTGATTTGTAAAACGAAAAGCAAAGTTCTTACTGGCTGTACTGTTCTTAGGTAAGCGAGAGGCATGTGACTGATGTTGGAATGGAGTGTATGAATCGATTATTAACTTATCGGTGATATTTGTAAAATAGTCGTTGAAAATCTCTGCTACTTGAGCTTGATCGATAATCGTTCTGTTGTTTTCCTTTAGAATGATCAAATCGCTTTGCGCACGTTTCTTTGTGTGTAAAAGAGGACGTAGTGACCGCCAAAAAGCCCTGTAATTTTCAGCACGTGAGCAGCACAGATGATCAAAGTGTTTAATAACAGACTTTCGCCTCATGGAGACCACGCGATTTCTTAACACTCGGTATGCTTCCCAGTCATCTGTTTTCCTTGTTTTGTTAAATTTTCTTTTTAGACTGTTTCGCTTTCGAATGGCCTTTCTTATCTCCGGTGTAATAAATTTGGATTGGCCGGAAGCCGCCTTACGCTTTCTTATTCTGATGGGTGCATGTTTGTCAAGCACATCAGTATACATCTTTTGCCAGGCCCAGCAGATGTCATTGATGTCTTCGAACACATACGCTACATTAAACGGCACACATGCAAGGTCCTTATTGAAAGCATTCGCGTCGAAGCTTTTAAAACACCTGCCTTTCATAAAAGTGGTCTCTGGTTTGGATAATTTCTTTTTGAGAATAGTATAGACCAGTTTGTGATCACTTAGGCCTGTCTCCATTGTTCCTGATTTTAATGCAAATTTCGGAGAGTTTGTTGCTATTATGTCCAAGCAAGACTCTCTAGAAGCTGAAATTCTTGTTGGCTCCTTTATGAGATTGTCCAAGCCGTAAATGTCGCAGATATCTAAGAAGGTTCGACCTTGTTTCCCACTGTCTTGTGGTTTTAGAATATCGCAGTTTAGATCGCCCAAACATAACACATTAGCTCGGTTTGAAATCGCTGCGTCTAAAATTTCGCACATGTCGCTCGTAAACGTCTGGTTGTTTACTGACGGTGGTTTGTAAACATTAAGTAAAGACATAAGTCGCTGTCCAAGTTGGATGTCGACGAGTATTGCCTCCACTGCTTTGCTTCTGATTCTCACTTGGCTTGAAGGAATGGATTTACGAACATACAATAAAATACCTCCACCGCCTTTCTTGCGATCTTTGCGATAACATTCATATCCTTTGACCGCGAACTGGGAATCTGGAAATGATGCATCTATCTTCGTTTCTTGCAGACACAAAATGTCGAACGTTTCGATCCAGTCCTGAAGTTCACAGAATTTTCCAGCGAGAGCGTTTATGTTGAAACTTCCGATAATGAAGTTCTTATTTGCATATCCGTGCAAAGTGTCGAAGAGATCGCTATTTGCATCGTTTAAATGCCCATGATCTGAAAGTTCGCTTGAATTAGACAAATCGAAGAATGAATCGCTAAGCTGTGGTAGAGAACAAGTCAAACATTTCCAGTCTGCTTGAAAGTTGTGAAGATTTTTAGTGTCGTCCCTTCGTAGCCCTACACACTTGCCGTGATAGCTTCTTTTGCAGCCATTACACAATATGGCCGCCTGATTCTTCCTGACAGTCTTCTCGCAAGACGAACACTTAGGCTTTTCGGTCGGGCCCGGGTTTAGCTCAATATCGTGATGAAGAGCAACATCTGAAATCCATAAGCACAAGTATCCATGTTTGGTCCATTTGGTTTGAGCTGTTCTGATTCTGGACTGATTTTGAGTCGTCGCTCGCTTGAAGGCATTCAGTTTGTTTGACAACACGGCGCTCGAGTTTAAACGCTCTAATGAGTAATGAATTATTGCCTGTCGAAAACTTGTTCGTTTCACCACAATCTCCTGCGAACATGCACAATCAAACCGGAACCAGGATTTCTTGGTTCCAGTTTGAGATTAGTCCTGAACCATTAAGTTTCCCAACTGTTGGTCAAAGAGAACACAAGCTCTGGGAACTAGATTGCCAACAATAAATTATAGAATCTAGAATCATGTAGAAACAGCGATATGTGTGCAAAAGGCTACCCACTACAGCTGCAGAGGTCTTTGCACGCATTACATGCCTGTGATACTGATTCTTGGTTTATCTGTGACTCCCCAAAATTTTGTATGGGGGTGCGCCGCTGAGTCTTTGAGACCCTGGACCTGTTCCAGAGAAAATAAGGTGAACTTGCAACCCTGTTCCAGACAGACATTGGAAATAAAGGTACCCTGTTCCAGACAATAATAATGCACAACAGAAAAAAAAAATATATAGATATAAAAAAAAAACACTGGGGAATATCACAGTGTTCACTTGACTTGGTCTGTGGCATGAAGATAAAGCAACAAGGGGAGCAGAATTTGGTAGCTATACTTGATCATGCTAAATCAGGATTCTGGGGGAAAATCGACTCTGTTTCAGAGAGAAAGGCTGAATTCTGTACCCTGTTCCAGAGTCAGGGAGGCAAAAAAAAAAGCATACCCTGTTGAACGGCACATACCTGTATAGCCCAAAAATGGGAGTACCCCACCCCCCAGGTATGTCTTAGTTTTGTTATGATTTAGTTATGAGCATGAAAAGTTCACTGCCCAGCAGTAAAATACTACTTGCTCTGGACAAGCAGACAGGACTTTTTTGAACAATGCTTATTTTCTTTCCCTTTTAATTCAACTGGAATACAGATGGTGTGGATTGAGACTCCAACTAACCCTTTACTGAAAATTGTGGACATTCAAGGAGCTGCGGAAATAGTTCATCAACATGAAGTAAGTGTGTCACATGATGCATAAACTTTGACAACAATCAAGCCTGATTTTAGACAGTTACAGCCAAGTAGTGTGCAATAATTTAGCTTGATAACTAACAAACTTATTATGTTATAGGGAGTCTTCTTAGTGGTGGACAACACTTTCATGTCATCATATTTCCAGGTATAGTGTATTTGTAATATTTAACACGAGAGAGAGTGTTTCTTAATTCCAAACGTCATTAGAAAACAGTTGAAAAAATTATATGATTTGCAGTGGAGTTTTTTGGTGAACTTCGAGGTGTTTGCAAATGCAATAAAACACTGCCTTTAAAAGCGTTTGATGTATCTTTTAACGTGAAACTAAAAATGATCTGAATAAACAGAGAAATAAAAAATATCTTGAAAATCTATGCTAATTAAGATCAGATATCCAAACCACCATCATCATCATCATCATCAATCCTTATCGCGCCATTGGACGCATAAGGCCTCAAACCACCATCACAGTTGTGAAAGACTTTGTTTTAGCATGATTAATTATGAGTTTGAGAATATTAATTGGATGTCTGTAACTATGGCTTCCTTGCCAATGTAATAAAAGATAGGCACGCAATGCGCACATGACTTGTGTGCTTTAGGTGTGGTTTAGGATGGTACATGATGGTAAAATAGTAAGAGGACTGGATGTATTTCCCGGGGGGGGGGGGGGGTCTACTCCCTATAATGGCCTATACGGGGAGGCTCCGCCCGAAAGGGGTACCTTTTTTAGGCTTCAGGTATACAAGAGTAGGGATTTCACAAGTTTAGGTATATGAAAGGGTATGGAAATCTGTCATTTAGGTTTTTTCAAAGGGCCTTTAATTGAAATATTATGAACAGATGCAATTTACGGCTGTATTATTTCAATTTATTAAGCACTACATGAAAATGGCAAGAAAACGTCATTTTCTAAGTCTAAACCATGTCTTTCAGGTATTTGAAAGGGGTACCTTTTTTAAGTAAAAGGTATACGAAAGGGGTACAATTTCTGTCAAAATGGTATATGAAAGGGTAAGGTGTAAGAGCTCGGGGCGGAGCCTCCCGTACAAAACTTTTTTGGGTACCCCTCCCCCCTCCGGGATGTATTTTACACCCAATTGTCATGTTACAAACATTTACAATAAGAATGATAAAACAAAAGATTACAAGATGGTGGTCTTTGCATCTTAAGGAGAGGGGGGCAGGGGTGCTTCCACCGACTCATTTAATTTGTGTAATATTTTATTATTTTGCAGCGACCTCTGTCTCTTGGGGCTGATGTAGTTATGCACTCGGTCACAAAGTACATGAATGGTATGATTTATTTTCATCAACAGCTACTGTTTAAAATAAAATAATGGTTAAATAAAGTTTGGTGCACAAAATAGCATACCCCTATCTCCTCATGAAGGCATTTTTTGGCATTTTATAATTGAGTTTGCCATATTTATATTTTTATATCAACCTCTGGGATTTCTCAGATTTTTGCTAAAGTACTCCTCATAAACTCACCAATTGGGTGCCACTACTGCCACCCCCCCCCCCCCTTCCCCACTCTAAATCTAGCATGCCTGCCATTTCAATGTTTTACTGTACACAACTGTATTTTTTTGCATGGGAAAATGTAATAAACTCACATAAAGAAATACACAAACTAACAGTACTTGAAATTTATTAAAGACAAAGTATTATAGTAACCAATTCCTTTGTTATGAAGTCAAGGCTGACAGGGAAAAAAATTTGAATTTTCTTTTGTTTTATTCCCCTCAACCTCAACCTCAACCTCACACCTTTGTTTGGGATCATCAGAGCAAAATTTAAAACTAGCCTGTTACGGCCCAGTACAGAGCTTCAGATAAATATGTTTTTCACTCATTGATCATAAAATTAATGTTTTTTTTGCAGGTCATTCTGATACTGTTATGGGAGTGATTTGCACCAATAATGAAGAACTTTGCAACAAGCTTAGGTTTCTGCAAAACTGTGAGTACTCAAAATTAATTTAATAAATACTATAAATGATCTAACCCTCCTGAGGTGTAAATTGTGTATTAAATTCCCCTCCTATAAACACCCTGTCCCCCATAATAGATGCCCCTCTCCAAGAGTCGTCTTGAAAACCAAGGTAAAATTGCATAGGGCAAAATGACACAATTAATTTAGTTTCTTTCTTGACTCGCACATCGAAGAGGCCAATGATGCCAACATGGTTGACCCCGATGACGATGAAGACTTCAATATTGAACAACATCTCCAGGCCTTCCATTTCTTTAAGCGATGACAGTAAATAACTTTTTTTAGCACTGTACGTCATGTACAGTTTTAATTTAATGTTCTTTTGACTCAATTAGCTATTGGTCCTGTACCCAGTCCTTTTGACTGCTACCTGGCTAATCGTGGTCTGAAAACTCTTCATCTACGAATGCGCCAACATCAGGTCAATGCCATGGCTGTGGCCAAATTTCTGGAGAAAAACCCCAGGGTGGAAAAGGTGGTGTATCCAGGTATGTTGGGGAGGGGTTCACCGCGGTCAAACACCTCAGGCATATTTTCTTTCCATTTCGGCATTTTTTGTTCGTATTGAAGTGTTAGTACGAGCAAGGATAGATAAAATAGTTGCCGAGTGAAAGCATAATCCATTACCTCAGGTAAACGAGTGTTTTTACTTTTTAAATGTTTCACATTCGAACCAAAGGTGCTCTGACAAATAACGCCGACAAGTAGCTACAAGTCCGCATATCGCTATTTTCAAACACGTAGAACTTTTTTAGTAAAGCTCCAAAAAACTTAGTAAACCCTTAGGGTACCGGTTATGTATCAAACTTTGAACTGTGAAAATTAAAACCTTATCTTTGCAGTACTTATCTTATTTTTTGCATATTTCTGTCGTTTGACCGCGGTGGAGGGGAGGGGAGGCTAGGGTTGCTATGTTCAGGAGGGGTTGGTAGGTGGACTTCCACTTTTGCATTGTTGTTGTTTTTAGGTCTGGAATCATATCCCCAGCATGAACTTGCCAAGAAGCAGATGACAGGCTTTGGTGGAATGGTGACTTTCTTCATCAAAGGAGACATAGAGAATGCCAAACAATTTTTCAAATCATCTGAGGTAACTTCATTAAGTTAACTCTTTATAAAACAGGAAGGTTTTTGGAGCACCTATTAGCCTGAATGTGATCTAGCTGTTGTAGGAATGCAGATTAGTGATCTGTGATTGCAGAAATTAATTGTGGCGAAGAATAAGGGGAATAATATTTATTATCTAGTGTTGACACAAATGCTACATATATTATCTAACCTCAAAGGAATGCAATGCGTGCAAAACACTGCAAGTAGCTGTAGGCCTTTGTACCCGTTGCATGCCTACATTTAAATTAGCTTGGCAAATAATAGGTAAAATTAGGTTTCTAAGAAAATAAAGGAATAACTACCACATTTCCTTGGTTGAAGGTCTGGAACACTTATTTCAAATTTCATGAGGGTAACAGGGTTGTTAGTTAAGAAGGGATGCTGATAAAATCAAGGCAACGGTGTACCTAAGTCAAGAAAATTTGTCAGATGAGTAGAAAGCAAAATATCTGGAATACTTTCCTCAAGTCTAAATACATGTAAAATTTTAGACAATGAAATCAATGATTTTATTTTTCAGTTATTTACCCTTGCTGAGAGTCTTGGTGGGTTTGAAAGCCTGACAGAATTACCGTAAGTTTTTTGTGCTTTTTTAAAAAAGAAAATGTGTGCACTTGTTTTTGATACAATAGACCCTGATGTAAACACACTGAGTGAGATTAGTGGAGCTGACCTCAAAGAGATTGTAGTGACTTTGCATACATGAACTTGCACATACAAACCCTTTTCTGACATGCAGACAAAGGTTTATACAAGTTTGTTTGTGAATAGGCGATAGTAACTATGTTGTGAGCTTTGAAACTTTGTGTAAAATCTGTACGAGTTAACATCTTAAATTTTCTAATTCAGACATCCATCATCTCTTATCCCTTGAAATTAATATACCGGTACCGTATTTATTCGATTAAACACCTCGCTCAAATAAACGCCGCCCTTGAATAAAAGCCGCATTTTAGAGCAGCAAATTTAACAAACGCCGCCCTCAAATAAACACTGCATCGTGCCGAATAATAGCATCAAAAAGTTTGAGCAAGCCTAAAAAAAAATATTTTCCTTGATTGTAACAATGTTTTAATATAATGAACCTAGTAAATGGCCCAGCTCACAACGAGTCTCTTGTAGCTCAGTTGGTTAGAGCGCCCAACCGGTATCTGGGAGGCCATGGGTTTGATTCCCGTCGGGAATTTTTCTTTGTCCCATGCTCGTGTCATGTTGAACCTTTCATCTTCATTAATGAAAATGACTATTTTGTTTTAATACAGTCGAAGCTCTCTTAACGGACACTCTCGTAAGCGGACAGCTCTACTTACGGCCGCCTTGTTTGAAACCCCGTTTTAACTCCCATACAATCTCTGTATTTTTACATTCTCGTAAGCGGACATTCCCGTAACCGGCTGCGGACACTTTCAGAGATTACGACTTAGACTTTTTCTTTGTTTTTAAGCTCCCGTAAGCGGACACCCGAAAGAAAATCCTACTTACAACCTCTGTATCCTGTTATTATCAATCAAATTCACGTCGCCGTTTGTGACAATGATTTTACAGTAATTACAGGACCACATTTTAGTGCTTGTTTTGTCGTCATCCACGTTGGTCCGGTTATTGTTAGCTGTGCAAGCTCCCGTAAGCGGCCATCTTTCCCCTACACCTCTAGTGGCCGCTTACGAGAACCATTCTCGTAAGCGGCCAGCTCCAGTTACGGACACTTTTTTCGCGTCCCGAGGGTGTCCGCTTACGAGAGCTTCGACTGTATAATGAAAATGACTATTTTGTTTCCTAGGGCGATCATGACTCATGCATCAGTTCCAAAAGATCAGAGAGAAGAATTAGGAATATCAGACACTCTGGTGAGTTTCAATTTGACATTCCTGGATGTTGCACTTTGAAAACACAATAACAGTCAAAATGATTGAAATTACTGCTTGAAAAATTGTTCCCATTAAATCAACGCTGCACCACACAACCCAATTGGAAGTTCAAAACAACTGCACAACCTCACACAGCTGAAACACGTAAGCCCTGCAAAACACTGTATGTCACTCCATGGTGCATGGTCCCAAGATCCCTGCTGACCAGAATTAGCTCGATTCTAACTTAGTCTAAATTTAATTAAGCCACATTTAAATATCCAGAGTTGTTTTGATTTTGTAATTAAAGTAAATCACGTAATAATTAACTCTGGTATTCATATCTGATATCCACCTTGAATGCCCCTTCCTCCCCCCCCCCCCAAAAAAAGAAAACATCAATTATGACTTCAATTTATATTTTACACCTTTAGATGGAACCTTGTGATTCATTAAATTGTTAGCTTGCATGTTAACATTTGTTTGTTTAATACTTGCCTTGGCTTAAGCCTTAACCATGCTCAATGACCCATGCTGATAACTACCGGTACCTATTAAAAGCAGCTACTCAAATACCGGATGTTAAGAACTTTCAAATACCTCAAAATGTAGCATGGTCGTGTTTTTAATATATTTTTTAATGTAAGGTATGCAACCATCTTTCAGATTCGTTTGTCTGTGGGGCTTGAAGATACTGAAGATTTAATCGAGGACTTGGACAAAGCCCTCAAAAAAGCAGTAAGTGTTATTCCACAAAAGATATACATTATTTAAAACAACTGACAGAAGGTCAACAGAGAAATAATACCATTTAGCTAGCCAAGCAAGTTTAACAGGCTCTCTCTTTTTAAAGGGGTTCATAAAACAGTTATAATGAGAATAAGTATTGCCCAGTGCCAATTAAGTCCTGGACCAATGTATCAAATTAATCAAAAGCACTTCTGATACATTGCCCACTGCACGCATTGCATGCCTATAATACAGGTAGAACGGTTGGGTTCTCTCAGCATGCAGGGACTAAAAACTCCATCAACAATAACAATAACACAGTGTTTAAATTCTTTTAAGCGTCTGTCTAGTGCTATAAAGTAGATTTAGTGTTTAGTGTCCAAAAATTAGCACAGCCAATAAGTAACGTTCAAGTTTTGAGGAACATTTGACTGTTCAGTTTCTTATTGTAAATTTGTAAATTTACAAATTTGCCATTTACAGGTGCCAGATTCTCTTCTGTAGGGAAAATAAAAGCAAAATTGGAATTCAACAACAATAAAGGTAATTTACAAAGCATGATATCCGGCCTTTGCATGACACGGTCATGTGACCTTGTCAATCATAAAAACTAGGTGACCAGTAGTACAAAATGGTTGCCACAAATGAACAGCGCATGATGAAATAGTAAGGTTGCCAATTTTGAGACTGCTGATTCTTAAGCATGTGATTTTTTAGTTGCTTGAATGTTGGAAAAATTTAAAGGGTTTGTATGTTGAATGACAAGCTTTGCTATCCAGCAACTTTTTTCCATACAAATCCTCTAAATTTTTTAAACTTTCAAACCACTATAAAATAACACACTCGAGCATCAGCAGTCTCAAAATTGGCAACCTTACTTATTTCATCATGCTCTTTCCATTTCTGTTGACCAACTAAGCTTTAGCATGCTAAAGCGCGATCAGTGTTTATGCTTTATTGCGTAATTATATGCCCCAGTGATCTGGGGTTATCTGGTTGCTTAAGATTATAAACTTTATGCTTTATGCTTTATGCTTTATGCTTTACCTCTGTCACTAAATTAAGAGAAGTGTCATTGTAATTGTTTAATATTAAATTCTTTTATTTATTAATAAATAGTTCTTGACAGTTTATTTTTTTGACAATTTTAGAATACTTTGTATACATGTTTTAACTAGTGTAATCCAGTGGCTGGCTATTTTTGATACAAGGCCCTCAGAGCCCTCAGAGCTTGCCCACGTTTTCTTGTGCACTAGCTGGTGCCAAAAATGCTATTACACAAAACCATACGTAAAACAGTTTTATAAACATTCCATTTAATAGGACAGCCACTGCGTCATGCCAAAACAGTTATTAGACTGTTTGCTTGTTGTTTCTAGAGCGGTTTTCACTTGAGTGTCGAAAGTAAATTGCGTTTGCTTTGGTTTTGCATTACTACGCTTAGTGATTGGCTTAAAAATCTCGCGCCACTTTCTCAGCCAATCAGGAGTAAAACCAAAACCAATCGTGACTAGCTCGCGCACGTTTTCCCCCGCTTCGTGCCAGCTACATGTATTTGCTTCGAGTTTTGATTGGTTCACTGGATTGTCTGTGTCCTTTGTGATTGGTCATAGTAACAACTTTGGTTTTGGTTTTATGACACACGATTGAAAACTGCTCTATCAACTTTGATTGTTAGATTGAAAGGGATAGAAACCTCAAGCTTGCCAAGTCAAAAAATAGTTAAATTTACAGTGTAGTTACAAAACACCTGCACGGAACTTGTTATATTAAATATACAATTTGACTAACAATAACATTATTATGATATACTGTCCTAATAACTCTCTTGATACACTGTATAATAACTCTTTTCATATAACCCAACATTGACTACGAGCAATCTCTCTTTTGCTTTTAAGTCCCTGGGGACAAACCCGAATTCAAAGCAAGAAAGCACAATGTTGTGCTGCCTTGCTTTTGTGTCCTTCCCCACAGACCATAAAGCAAAAGAGAGACTGCTCGCAGTAGAAACCCAAAGGTATCTATAGCTAGAAACCCTGGAATTTCTCTAGACGTAATTGCAACATTTAACATTTCCTAACATTGTTTTGTTGTACCTTGTACAAGTAAGCCATTTTGCAATGAAATGTGTTTTCTTTCCGTAGCATTTAACATTTTCAGAGTATAATATAAAGCTTTGTGTATTCCATATGCATAAAGAAGTTTGTAACATAATTATTCTGTTCTTTTCTTAGGTCTTCAAGTTGCCTGACAAATGAAAATGAACTCTGATATTTAATAAAGATGCAGCAATATTTAAATGCAATAAAAAATGGATGCATTTATTTTGTGTACGTCATTGTTTAACATAAAAACCTTTATTCCATCTTTTGCCACCTTTTTAACATTTTCGAGCTTGGGTAGATTGTCCAAATCTATGGCAAAAGGACTCATCTTTTCAAAATTTTGGTCACGTAACTAACCCATTGACTCCCGGAAGCATGCCTTTCTGGAAGCATGCCTTTCTTTCCACAATCATCGGAGTTTAGGCCATTGTTGTTCAGGCATGTGCACAAATCACAATTTTCAGATTTTGGACGAGAATGTGCCCTACCACTCTAGGCTTTTCGTTTTTCATTTAACTATTTTCTTTGCCTGTTTCTCTCATTTCTACCCCCAACATTTTTATGATAACAAAAAAAAATGAACATTTTTTAGAATACAAACGAAGTAGCTTGCAGGAAAGATGAATTTATAAGACCTTAATTGCTGAGTACAAAGCAAAAGTCACTCACTCACAGGGAAATTAAAAACAACCCTGTTGTTTTACCTCCAGCAAGTCAACATTTCACTTTGTGCCTGTGTCTCTCCCTTTATGTTTTACTGCAAAAAAGTTCTTAAATACAGTAAACACCCGCGTGTAAGAACCTAGTGGTTAAGAACCTGCTGGCAGAAATTTGCCATTTTAATACCCCAAAATATAAGAACCTGTTTAGCCAAGCAAATTTCAGCAGGTTCTTATATGTGGGTTATAGAAAATTTTTATGAACATTTTTAACAGAACATCCCAAACTGTATTTACAAATAAAGAAAAGACAGATTCACATAGACTGCAATTGTCTTCTTTGGACCTTGCATGAGGCTTGAAGCAATACAGTTATGAATAAATGCTGCATAATGAAGGAACAAACCCATTGTTTTTTCTTCTCGTACAATCAAAAACTATGGCTCCTCCTTAGAAATTAAGAACCTTATTAAGAACCTACTTAGCCTAAATTACCAATAACTACCCCTAAATACAAGAACCTATTTTGCCAAACTTAGAAAATTGAAGGTTCTTACACGCGGGTGTTTAATGTATTATCTTTCTGTTCGCCATGCAAATGAAAAATTCATAACATCTGATTACAGTCATTGCGGAAGCTTGTAGTGTACAAGCACTCGTGACAGCCATGCACATACCCCAACACATACACAGGAACCCAAACTTGGGGGGTTTAACATTCCCAGTCCTGAACAACAGGGGTTTTCACCTCCCCCAAGACAAACCCCAGGGGTATGGGTTAGTAGACGACTGAATCTCCTAAGCCAGGAACAAATGAGTGAGAAGAGTTTACTCAGACTAGTGGTTGAGATTGCATATTGTTTTGCACAATGTACCTGACAAGGACATACTGTGTATTTAATTAATAAGCATTACTTAGGAGAGTGAAAGACATGGCGACCTGTGTCTTGCTGTTTTCTTCATGTCTTCTTTCACCCTCCATCTCATCAGTTCTAAGCATGCTGCTGCATCCTCATGACTGTCATGGCCATCAACTGAAATGAAAAGAAAGAAAAAAACATTTAACTTTGACAAGTTGTACTCTAGATGTCGGCCCAGGGGGGTACTCTGGCTTGTAAATGACGGGGATGATCGAAGGATTTTTTGGGGTTTGAAATTTTCGATTCCGGGATTTTTTTAGGTTGGAAAATTTGGCAAGTATTTTTTTGGGTGACTTGATTTAAATAGGGGATTGTTTGGGTATTTAAAACGGACTTAAGTGCCTTAGCGCGGCCTTGGCGTATTTATGGTATGACGAATAAACAAACACGAGCATTCGATTTTTTATGGTTTTCTTTTTGTTCATTTATTGCCCCTTCTGGCAATTTAAGGGTAATTTGACAAGGGATTTTTTGGGAGTTTATTTTTGGTCCAGGGATTTTTTTGGGTAATTTCAGAAGACTTAGGGATTTTTTTGGGTCTTGAGTTTTGCCTCCATTCGATCATCCCCGTCATTTACAAGCCGGAGTACCCCCCTGGGGATGTCGGAGCCTTGCACACTTGGACCAGTGCACTACTTGAGTATTTTAATTACTATTTTTACAAGGCCAGTTTACTGTCAAAGGTTTCTGCTTGTTTACACATCAAAGAGTTTGAAATTATTTGCTCACAGATCAAGAAAATATGACATGTTCTATTCTTATCAAAGTCCTTTCAAGTGTTTCGATCAAAGACATAGAGTGTGAGGTTTCTTGTCCAAGAACGCAACACAATGACCCCAGGCAGCACTTAAACCCAGACCACAGGGAGACCACAACAGTAAAAAAAAAAAATTAAATAAATAAATAAAAGAATATTATTCCCGTGGTTTCGTTTGTTTTCTGTGTTGTTTTTCTTTATGCGTAGTCGATAGACACGACAGCACTGTTGTCGTATGCTGAGCTGTCTTGTGCGCGAGCGGATTTCAGATATGCAAATTTTCTCTTTTCTTAATTATTATTAAGAAAAGAGAAAATTTGCATATCTGAAATCCGCTCGCGCACAAGACAGCTTAGCATACGACAACAGTGCTGTCGTGTCTATCGACTACGCATTATTTAGAAAAGAGGAAATTTGCATATCTGAAATCCGCTCGCGCACAAGACAGCTCAGCATACGACAACAGTGCTGTCGTGTCTATCGACTACGCATAAAGAAAAACAACGCAGAAAACGAACGAAACCACGTGAATAATATTCTTTTATTTATTTAATTTTTTTACTGTTGTGGTCTCCCTGTGCCCAGACCACTTAATCTGGTGACCAGTGTGCTATCTTCAACTTCTTCAGGAGAAGCTTTGTTTACAATATTTGCTCATTAGCATCACCCCTTCAGTTTCTGATGAAGCCACAAAAATATCAATTCTGAATATTGAAAGAACATGGCACAATAACTTTCAGTGCAAATTTGAGCCCAATATCTGATAAGAAAATACTTTTACAACGAATGTGTGGGATGGCGCTTTTGCCAATTTTGCAGTTTTTGAAAGCCAATCTTCCCTGCAATATTACATGCAAAGCGCTGAAACCTTTGCAGATTATTAGGTTTCAAAAGCTCTTTTAACATTTGGAGTCAATTTATACAATCAAATCCCGATAACTCGAACCCTCAATAACTTGAACCTCCCGCTAACTCAAACCTTTTTCGATTCCCCTTCAGGTCATTTTCTTACTAATTTTACCCTCGCTTACTCGAACCCCGGATAATTCGAACTTAAGTTGTAAGCTTATGACAGAGGCAAAATGTAGACAATGACATCAGCAAAGACTGCCCTTTACATCCTAAATATTATAAAGTAATGGCCAGCCTTATAATCTACATCATTTAAAGGTACAAAAGAACCTTCAGACTAAGGCAAAGTGTGCAAGACCCGATTTGAGAACATTAGATCGAGCTATAGGGTTCAAACCCTCATAGACTCAGTTTTCGTAAGTCTAAATTAATTTTTACACATCAGTCAGTACTTACCGCTATCCTGAATTATCTTCTTCAGATGTTCTGCCATGAGGTTACGAAGTGCTCTCTTGTAAGGAGGGCCCAGTCGGTGGGGAAATACCACAGAAGTATCCACCACTTTACTATGGATTAACTAGAAAGGAAAAAGAACTAGTGGTACACAGTATACAGTCATAGACCAGCCATAGTAGCCGAACTCTTATACAAGTTGTTGTTTGACATTAGACCCTGCTGACAGCTGTATACCTAGCCATGGTTTTCTTGTTTGTTGATTAATATGCAATGGTAGCTGTTAGTGGTATTTCGAATCATTCTGCCCTTGTGACATACCCACCCCTCCCTCCCATGGGCATAACCTGGGGATGGTCCATCTGACACAACCTGTAGCAAAGCTTCAGACTCAAATAAACAAAGTTGATTATGACATTACTGTAAAAACTGTTTTCCTTAAGTCCATTTCTTTATTGAGGGGCTTAAAGGGGTAAAATGGGAACTGGGATTTAGGGGGGGGGGGCTACCCAAAAAAGTTTTGTACGGGGAGGCTCCGCCCCGAGCTCTTACCCACCATTTTGCCAGAAATTGTACCCCTTTCATATACCTTTTAATGAAAAAAGGTACCCCTTTCATATACCTGAAAGTCATGGTATAGACTTAGAACATGACGTTTTATTGTCATTTTCAAGTAGTGCTTAATAAATTGAATTAATACAGCCATAAATTGCATCTGTTCGAAATATTTTAATTAAAGGCCCTTTCAAAAACCTAAGTTTTTTCATACCCTTTCGTATACCTAAACTTGTGAAATCCCTACCCTTTTATATACCTGAAGCCTGAAAAAGGTATCCCTTTCGGGCGGAGCCTCTCCGTATAGGCCATTATAGGGAGTATCCCCCACCCCGGGGAAAACAGTAGGCTGGGAAATGGGATTTATACCCCCTTCCCGTCAGGACCCTCTTTATTAGTCATGCACAAAGTACCTTGGTTGCTTTGAGGTCACTCTCCAAGCTATGTCCAACCAGTATAGTGTCTCTGTGAATCATGCTCAAAAGTACTGCTTGTACTTCATGTATGTTTGTGGTCACACCACGCAATGACTCTTCTGTTACTCCACTGAACCTAAAATGATCAGAAAGCATTATGCAATCCTCCATTTACAAATCCTCTAGATATCAAGTTGATAAGTTAAAACATGATAGAACAAATGTCCAAGTGCCATATGGAATACTGTAAACTTTTGAAAATAAGGTAAAGGTGTCTGGGTTCAAACCTAGTGGTCCATCTGGTCTGAGCGGTTATGTGTGGTTTCCAGCTCTTGAAGTGACAACTAGGAATTTTTCTACTCCCACATGGATGGGATACTACTGAAACTCCAGGGGGGGGTCCTCAGGATTTCAAGTGACGGGGATGATCGAAGGACATTTTTGGGTTTGAAATTTTGGATTCCGGGATTTTTTTAAGTAGGAAAATTTGGCAAGTATTTTTTTGGTTGGCTGATTTAAAAACAATCTCAAGATTGGTGGTAGTGCTTTGGCCGCATAGTTCTGTGAATAAAGTACAAACACTGAACATGTTTCTCATGTTTTTCTGGAATGCTATCAGTGATGACATTAAGCTTCTGTCACTTAAACAATTTAAGAAAAAATATAAATTAAGCATTATCACAAGCTATTAACTGAACCTTTTATATTTAAAACTATAATACGTCATTTTCCATCTTTTTTCCATTAATTTTTCTTTAAGCCTACTTAGTTTTGTTTTTGTGTGTTTGTGTGTTGTATAGTTTGCTATGTAAATATTAAATATATCTGACCTTTTTATAAATTATTGTGATAAAAACTAAGTATGGCTGCCCAATCTTGTTAGCCAATCGTGGTTATTCTGGGCAGCCATGCACTTAACTCTATTTATTTTATTTATTGTTTTGCTAATAATTGAATGAATAGGTGCAAAATAAAGTTGTTGTTGTTGTTGTTGTTGTGTTATATCGTCAGATCATTCGCCTTTCTGCAAAATTTAATAGGTCAGAAATTCGGCATGGGGTTGATTTTTTGGTCCAGGGATTATTTTGGGTTTGTTGGAAGCCCTAAGAATTTTTTGGGGTCTTGATTTTTGCCCCCTATTCGATCATCCCCATCACTAAAAATCCTGAGTACCCCCCCCCCCCCCTGGGACTGAAAACATCACAGGGTTACCCCCAGCATTTAATACATAACAATTACCTCAGCCATGGTTCAAGTCACCTAAATTTAGAATGTGCACCAACCATTTGGCCACCATGACTTTCACAGTTTATATTTTACCACTTTGAGAATGGCAAGTTGGGGTGGGAAGCTAGAGAGGGTGGGGAAGGTATTTCAAAACTTAAAATTTGAGAGAGAGGCTTGTTAGAGGAAGGGGTTTACTTTAGAGAAGAGAAGGTGCTTAAAAGAGCTTTTAGTTTATGGGTGTTTCCAAACTCTACATGGAAATAATTTTTAAATCACATTTCTCCTGCTCAGACAACTAAAAGACAAGTCAGTGTAGTGTAATACCTTGTATTATAGTCCATGATGGGTCTTTCAGGCACAACAAATGAATCATACACTTGTTCTAAATTCCAGTTCACGACAGTAATCCGAGTCAGTTCCAAACCTGCAGTAGTGTAACACTAAAAGGACACAACAATACTGTCAATAATTTACAGTCTAATGACACTATATGTCTTTGAACACAAAAGAAAGACTAAAAAATTCTGCACTGAGGAATGAACTTAAAAGACAAATGCAAGTGTGTTTTACCTTATTATAGGAAATTAACGCGTCATGAAATTAACGCGAATTTCAAAAATTCGCGTTAATTTAAGTCGCGTTAATTTTTATTAACGTTAATTTCCGCACCGTTAATTAAGTGGAGCGTTAATTTCCATGACCTTAATTTCCATTATTTAGCCCCAATTTCTCGTTACAGTCTAGACGTTCTTGACTCAAAGGAAAAATCATTATTTTATCAGGGTGGACACCTCCTGCTATCACTGATACTGCGAAGAACGCTCGAAGTGGGAAAAGTACCACGAACATTGTTTTCGTTTAAGATTATACGCCAACAAGTGTTGAAATAAACTTGTTCCTGTCGTGTACGTCGCGTTAATTTGCTTCATTTTGAAATGTTACCCCCTCTCTCGCGTTAATTTCCTTTATTGGAAGGTAATTTTCCTTTCAATTCGCGTTAATTTAAGTCGCGTTAATTTCCAATACCTTAATTAACACAAGCGTTAATTTCCTATAATAAGGTAGTTGTTGCTGGGTTATAAATTTCTGCATGCAAGCAATTAATCCGAGACACTACATAGATCTCTGCTATGCTACATCACCAATATGGAATGTAAAACACTTTGTGCATGCTTACATGAAGTAAGAAGTGTCTGCATTAAGTAAGCCAGATGTGAATTAGCATGGAAACAAACTTTCAGTTCAGAGTTGAATGATTTGTGGTCACTACTACTGTAACAGTACATTGAATTTTTTTGTAGTCAAATCACAGTGTGACATGACTCTCTTACGAATCGAAATGGCAATGAGAATGCTTAAACAATGCTTCATTGTATGCCTGTCTACTCTGATAAATGCAACAAATCACTCAGGTTTTTTTCAAATACAATTTGAATAACAGTAAAGGCAGAGAAGAATGGATACAAGAACTCACCATTTCGCAGTCCATGGAAAAGATCTTCTTTCGTTGGTCTGTCAGTGGACTCACTATGGTCGTCATAAAGCCATCAGTGTTGTAAACATTATCACTCACATGAACCTATCAAGGAGTTTAAATTCAGGTTTTAGTTTCATCCAAGGTTCATTGTGTGATTTTTCTAGAAAATATTGTGTGATTGTTGAATATTGAGTATGGTTAAACGAAACAGCTGTGTAAAGGCGGGAAATCATATCAATATCCTGACTAGTGAGGATATCAAAATATGCCACTACGTTCCTGAACGTAGTTCATAATTTATGGATTTTACGAGTGGTCTATTTTCCAGTAAAACACTTGCGTCTATATTATAAATACCTTTCCAACACAGCAGCCAGGACTTCCCGCATCTCCTTGACAGCAGGAATAATTTGTGATTGGTTCTCCTGCAATAAATAATTCAAGGTCATTAGCCAAGCTTTTTATTCAATGGATGTCTCTCCCTTTTTATGCTCAATTTCTCACACTCAAAGAATGTATAAGTCTGGAGATTTAGTCTGTTATTTGCAGTGTCTCTAAATGTTACATCACTTCCCGAGAAGTGTTAACTAATTAGCATCCCAAGAGAAACAGTAATTTTACAATCTTGGTTACTACACAAAAAATTAACAAAAATCAGACATTCACTACCAGGAAAAATCTTCACCTCTTTTTCGGAAGAGTTTTCCAGCATGGTATACACATTCTTCTCTTGTTAAGTAATTTCCATCTCCAAGCACCCTAAAAGGCTTGCCACAGCGGCAACAAATCCTCCGCAAGGCTGAAGGAAAAGGAAAAGTTGTTTCGTATTAAAAGCAGATCACGCATGTACTGTCTCATCGTTTAACATGTTACCTAATTACCGGTAAGGGATAACCATATTTCATCACCAGAACCCACTTAAATCCATATTTAATGAGCCCTCATATGCCTCCTCCCTCTCTATTATCTAACCCATGCCTTTTCCATCATCAAAAGATGGGGACCCAATTGCAAGGCAATTTATGCAGAAAAAAAACAATTTAGAATAATGTTCACCCTGGTACTTTTATTTTTACTTTTTCCTGGAGAAGTGTCATTGAATACTTCAATCTCAAAGGGTACAGCCACTAGTAGACTTAGGATTCAAAATTCTAGTTGCGCATTCGACGAAGAAGAAAGCAAGCCTAATTTCATGTTGGGTGTAAAGTGGTTGAACTGGCAAAAAGTTTTAATTTGTATGACAAAACTAGTACTTGACATTGTCAGGGAAACTTACCAGTTGAAAACTAACTAGTCAAAATCATTTACTAGACAAATTCATTTTTACTTTAGTTACTTAATCTTCTTTGTGTGTGTCTGCACATAACGCTGTGATACGTTTTAGCTCTGTAATATTTTTCAATTTTACCAAACTTTTAGTTATCCTTAAGAATTCCATTCCATTATTCCAATAATATACATGGGCAGAAACGAGCAAAGTGGCGCATACTGCCGGAGCTTATCCCAGTTCCAATACCAATGAAGCAGCTAGGAGTACAGTAAACACCCGCATATAAGAACACATGATTTTGGAGGTCAGGCTGATCGGGTTCTTATTTAATGGGTGCTTAGTGACAAATCAGCCTCAAAGTGTTCTTAAAATGTTCTTAAATTTCTATATTAGTAATACTACCCAAAAATGCCCCTTGATGTAAAATTAGCATAAATTAATAAATATTATTTGATTTTAATGATCACAATCAATACTGTATCATTGAGCCTATAGATGAGATGACTGGCTGTCCTTCATAATAGGTAATGATGAATAAAAACACTTGTTTTTTTATGTAATTATGACACCTTTTCCATTTTATAAGAACATGCTGAATTTTTCAGGCTGATCTTGTTCTTATAAAAATGGGGCTTTATTGGCCAAATTTCAGCCTGGTGTTCTTAATCCATTTGTTCTTATATGCGGGTGTTCACTGTATTTCTTCTCCCCCCTGGAAGGGATGCTAGTCCATCGCAGGGTAGAGAGAGGCACTATGAGAGTAAAATGTCTTGCCCAAGAACACAACACAGTGACCCCGGCTAGTGCTCGAACCAGGAACGTCTGCTCTGGAGTCCGGCACACTAACCATTAGGCCACTGCGCCTCCCATATTGTTCCTATAAGGTTACTCTCAAAAGAGCACAGGTTGTGCACTTACAGTCTTTGGAAGGTTGCTCCTTTCTAGTTTTGATAACAGCCTTTCCTGGTGATGTCGGACAGGGTCGTGGATAGCCATTCTCAACTAGATCATCTTCACTCATCAGGTACTTGGACAGAAAATCATACATCACCTCTTCTGTAATATTACAAATTTTAAAAGAATAAATTACACGTTATTGTTACTCTGGAAACAACTAGTGGAAATGAGCTAATGAAAAATGAAGATATAATTTTGTTACAAGAATTATACACAAGTTAAGCAATTAACTCAATGGCTAAAGAAAGTTCATTAGTTAAAAGCAATAGTAAGACTACCACTGATGTAGCATGCAGACATGGCTGTCACTGTCTGGGAGGAGGGGGCGTTGGAATTTTCGGTTTTGCAGTTTTGGCCATATTTTAGATCAGTTTTTCAGTTTAACCCCAAAAAACTGTGGTTTTTTGATTTTGGTGTCTTATGTGGTTTGCTGAATTTTCGGATTTGGTATTCAATATGGTTTTCAGTTTTTCTCATTCGTAGCATGATTTAGCTTGTAACTGAACAGAGATGTCAAAAATGTATAAGAAAAAGAAAAACCTTTTAAAAAATCTTCAGATGTCAATAGGGTAAGATTAGGATTTTTGAAATTTGAATTTTTTTGGGCGGTTTTCGGTTTTGGTTGAAATTTTCTGTGGTTTAAATTGCGGTTTTGATGGTTTTTTGTTCGGTTTGGCAGTTTCTAATAGGGTCCAATGCCCCCCTGAGTGATGAGAAGAAGCTGAATTCACAGGCCACCTCATTTAATATAATGCAGAGCTGTGCTCTAGCAGTGCCCGGGTGCCACAGGGCACTTACTTTTGTCTTTGGGTTACAAGCATAACTTTGCTACCATGAAAGCATTTTACAGCTGGGCACCCAAGATTTCTTACATATAAGAGCCTTTGGGCACCCTGCAATTATTCTAAGAGCACAGCTTTGTAATGCCTAACACATTATTAAACAAATCGGCACATTCACCTGTAAGTTGATCAGTTGCTGGAAGAGCAGGTTTGTCCTGTTTGACAGGACTCTTTGTGCTGATAAGAACTGCCCCTGACGACAGTGTCTTGGTGACGGCGACACATGTTGCAGTCTCTGTCTTGACTGGTGATGGTAACTCCAGCTGTATCGTATCTCGAAGTTTCTTGATTGCGTTCACACAGAGATTCAAGTAGACCTGTCGCCTTGTGCTTCTTTCATACAATGCTTTCTCTTCCTCTACAGCCTGGACATTAAATGGTAATAATTTCTTATTATTATATGGCTACGATTGTACGCGCACTTTGATTGGCTGCTGAGCGGGCATTATTTTCTTGTAATGACCGGGCATTATGAAAAATTTTTCTCGGCTCGACGGTTTTTTGAGTTGTGAGTTGACCAAAGCTACTAGCGAGGGGGCAAAAACAACAAAAAATGCCGACAAAATATAATTATCTTTTCAATAACTGAAAGAAAATTAAAATATAAGCATACCGATACTTCTTTAGTATGAGCGACGAAGAGAGCCACAGAGAGCGATTTTTACCTCCAGTGTTTTTTCCCTTGATTATACTCTTTTTTTTAATAGTGCTTAAAGGCCATATAATAAATAACTTATTAACCTTGTCCGTTCGGTCATTACAGGGGAATCTCAGACCTCGACCTTGATGTATTGACCTCGCTGACGCTCGGTCAATACATCAAGGCCTCGGTCTGAGATTCCCCTGTAATGACCTCACTCTCGGTTAATAAGTAGTATACATTAATAGTAAATGACAAATAAGAAGTCAGGGTTCAATACCGGTACTAACTATTTTGCTAGCTCGCCTATTGGCTAGTGACAGCTTTGATTTTGCTAGCCAAAACCAATTTTCTACAAGCCAGAATTCTTAAGCTAACTTAGGTTTGGACAGAGGCACTTTGCCATCTTCACTGGCTTTGATATCATTATCTTTAGGGTTAATTTTAGGTTACTTTTTGTTAATTTCAGCTTGTCCACAGTCTTTGATAATTTTATATGTGATGACAGTGTACTTGTGAGTTCTGTTTTCTTGGAGTCAATTTTGATGTATGGTTTTCTTCCAATCAAATTCCCGAAATTTTAACTACCGGTAGCAATTTTGGCTAGTGAAAGCCCAGAACCTACTAGCCAAAACTGCATTATTTTCTACTAGCCTGTGGCTAGTTGGCTACTGTTGGTCTCATGCCCTGGAAGTGCAGAGCATTATGATCTAGTGAAAATCAAACAGGTCTACAGAGAAGTTAAGAGGTTCCGATTACACTTACAACTCCATGCTTATAAATATGATCTAAAGTAAACTAGGTTATTGGAGTAGCAAGCAGAAAGGAAGTACTCGGAGGGCCTAATTACTAGCATTGTAATTAGTTTGTTCTTCTGCTTGTCCTAGCCCCATGCAATTACAGAACTAGCGTCTGTAGCTAGTGGAATGCCACGTAACAGTCACTTTATTAAAGTGGCCACCCTATTATTACACCCATTTTACCGGTATTTTGTCTTCAGAAAATGTTTAGTCAGTAACACCAACCTCATTAATATGGTCGCCCTGTTGAGCTTAACATCCTAGCCTTACTTAAAATAAAAAAAGAAATATCTAAGTAGAGTTACCTTTTCAAATGCTTCTTTCTGAGTGGAGCATATTCTAAGGTACTCATCCACAATCCTGTCCAGGTACCTTTGGCGCTGACTTTGGGGCACCTTAGCACCATACTCCACGGGGATCCTGGGTCTTGGCAAGGATCCTGCTGGGGTTTTGTTCTTTAGGACATGGGCCACCCTTTGTTTTGCTGGCTTGTAGCTCACTTCAGTTTTGACAGGTGATTCCTTGGGGAAAACATTACATACATGTACAACCATTACTTGATTACTCAATTATTACCTTTTCTCTCCAAAGTGGTACATTTACATAATATGCAATCGCCATCTGTTAATCTAATCTAAGAGAAGGCGTGGTCTACTAGTCAGAGGTCTTGGGTTCAAATCTTTTTCTCTGCCACTTGATGGAATTGTGTTTGGTGGTCCTGAATTTAACTCCACCATGCTTGTATCAACTGGTCGCCCCCCCCGCCCCCCCCCCTCAAGTTGACTTCTTTAGCTCTGTAATTATTGGCTACAACTGTGTTCTCTGATCATCAAAAATGTTCCTCTTGCATTACTATAACCTTGCATAACAAAAAGTTTATATCGGGGCAAGTGGCCCATACCTCCTGAGGTTATTCCAGTTGCTGTTAGTAACATTAAGTGACTAGGAGTATTTTAACTCCCTACTAGTCCATCACAGAGTTGTGACAATGTCTCCCCCTCCCCACCCCCCAGCATTAAATTTGCTGTTATCCATTTATACATCTGGCCGCAGTTGTTCAAAGGGTGGATAACGCTATCCACCAGATATCCGGTGGATAACGAAGTAGGTTTTGTATGACTGACAGACAGTTATCCACTGGGTAACGATTTATCCAGTGGATAGCGTTATCCACTCTTTGAACAACTGGGCCCTGGGTGGAGAGGTACCGTAAGAGTAAAGCGTCATCCAAGAACACAACACATTGTCCCCGGGAGGCCTTGAACCAGGAATGCTTGATCCAGAGTCCAATGTGCTTTACATTAGACTGCTGTATGTATCCCACACACGAAACATGGGCATGTACTAAAACCCGAAACAACGAAACGAAACCACTGAAACGAAACGACCGAAACCGCCGAAACGACCGAAACGAAACCGCCGAAACAACCGAAACGGCCGAAACGAGCGAAACGAAACAAAAACACCGAAACAAGCAAAACTTCAAGATTTTCGCCTCTTACCGTACTATACACTCCGTTTAGCCTACTATACACTCTGGTTAGCCTACTATGCACCCCGGCCTGAGCCTACTATACACTCCTGTTAGCCTACTACACACTCCGGTTAGCCTATTTTTCACTTAGGTTAGCCTTCTATGCACTCCGGTTAGCCTGTTTACGATTAGCTCTCAATAATTGTAATGGGTTTTGCTTGTTTCGGTGATTTCGTTTCGTTTCGGCCGTTACGGTTGTTTTGGCGGTTTCGTTTCGGTCGTTTCGGTGGTTTCGCTCGTTTCGGTCGTTTCGTTTCGTTGGTTTCGTTTCGTTGTTTCGGGTTTTAGTACATGCCCGAAACATGTACCTTTTCTGATAAACACAATACTAACAGCTTCCACCCATTGTTCTTACCGAACTTTCTGTGGGTGCTGCAGACTCATCTTTCTTCTGTACAGCTGACAGGGTCTTGGGGTACCTCCTAACTGGATTGGCATTTGACGATAATCGCCTAGGCAACTGCAAGAAGGTAGGCAAGCTATGATTGGTCAACTGTATCTACCATATTATACTGTCAGTAAAGCCACCCTTTCATGTGCTTGACTTGAAATTCACTGCAGTTGCTGATCTTAATAGCCAGTTGCTGGCTTTTAATGATTGCTCTGCCTGTTAAAAAGTCTGTGTCATACTGCCAGAGCTTATCCCAGTTTCTGTAGTGCTGGCTCTGGTTATTCAAATGACGGATAATGCTATCCACTGGATAAATCGCTATCCAGTGAATAAGTGTTACTGAGAACATACTTGTCTAGCATTATCCCCCATTTGAGGAACTGGGACCAGAGGGACTAGGAGTATTTCAATCTACTCCTCCCTGAATGGGATGCTAGTCCATCACAGGGTTATCCCCAGCACTTAAGTATCAATTTATACACCTGGGCGGGGAGAGGAACAATGAGTAAAGTCTCTTGCTTGAGAACACAACACAATAACCCAGGCAAGGGCTTAAACCCAGACCACTTGATCCAGAGACCAGCCACTAACCATTAGGCCACTGTATTTCCCACTGAAAAAGTATGCTGGTGTACAAGATGTTAATTTACTTACATGACCGGATGAATGAGCAACACGCTGCTTTTTCCCCAGTCCTAACGCATTCACCAATGATGGTTGTTTTTCTGTGCTACTCTCCTTTGAAGTTGATGGCAGTCTCTTCCTAGACAAATCTTGCACAGCCTGCTTCTTAACAGGTGATTGGAAATCCTCTTCTTCCAATACATTGTCATTTTGCGGCAATTCAAAATCATCCCAAATCCTCTTTAGGGAATTTTGTTCATCAGTGCTCGAATCCCAGTTATCTGGGCTACACATATCACTGTCGTCGCTTGACAATATAGTTATTGGTGTGGTTGTTTTTGGTTCTGTTTTCTGTAACCTGCTCTTTTCTAATCCTCTTCTGTCTATTTTGGGTTTTAAAATCTTAACTGGAGTTGTTTTTTCTCTGTTTTTCTTTGGCTTTTCTGCTTTGTCAGTTTTTTGAACCTTTTTACTTGGACCAAAGAAACTAATTTCAGTCTCAGACACAACTTTTTTCTTAGGTATATGATAAACACTTTCTTTAGTTATGTTCTTAATAGGAGATTTTTCTTTTAATTTAGCAGGACTGTCAAAAACAGCTTTGTGTTTCTTTACATCTGGGGAAACAGCATTAGACATTGCTTTTCTAGAACGTTCAGTATCTTTAGGTGACTTTGACGTCGACATAAAAAATTGTTTTAATGTTCTTTCTTGATTGATGGAACTTTCATTCCCTTTAATAGCTTTGCTACCTTCCTCGCTCTTCCCTGCAGAAGAGGCATTTGTATAACTAGCAACACACGGCAGTTGTTGTGATTTCCTTTTCTTTGCAGCAATAACATCTTTTAAAGGTGTCTTATCTTGACATCTTTCACTTGAAATTTGAAGTTGAACAGATTTTCTTTTTCTTGATTTGTCAGATTTACCAGATTTCTCCTTGGTGACTGTAAAGTCGTGTTTCTCACTTATACCGTCAAGACCAGAGTTAACTGGCATTTCATCTCTCTCATTCACTGCCTTAACAATACTTTCATTGGAACCATCCAGTCTTTCATTGGAACCATCCATCTCAAGCTGTTCCAGTTTTACCACCTTATGAACATCAGTTGTTTTGACATCACCATGGTTACTGCTGATAACACCTTTATATCCTGCTTTATTTTCAGATGATTTTGTCGAAGCAGAAGTATGACCATGAGTACTTGAGATAGTGGAAAGATCTGATGCTGAAGACAAATCTGTACATTTAATAGTAGCCAAAACACTTTGACTGCTTCCACTTGGTGGAAATGCTGATAATCCAATAATTTTTTTCTCCTCGTCAGTAAGAGAAGCAAACGGCTGTTCAGTGTCATCTTCACCAAACATCTCTACGTTACTTTCAGTAGTCACATCCAAGCCAGTTATAGCTTTCCTTTGGTCTAAGCTGTCCACAGGCGTAGATTCCTCTACATTACACTTTTGATCATTGACACTTAGCTCCTCATTTGTTCTTTTGAGAATACCTTTAACAGCAGTTGTGGATGTTGAGTATTCGTCTTCATTGATGTGTCCAGTATCCTGAACTGATTGTGACTTTTTTGTTTTGTCATCTGGTTTAGTGATTTTAACTGCAGCTGGTAAATTGTCCTCAACAGAACCTTCTGTGCTTGATGTTTTAGTTTTATTAACAGTGTGCTGTTCTAGTTCAGTTTTATGTTTATGTGGTGAGATTTTGCTCTTTGAAGCTTTCAGTCCTAAATAAAAATAAATAGATATGTGAATTATTATCCCTTTATACTCTATTCTTTATCTTATGCTTCTAGACAGGCTTTATCTAATTCCCTGATTTCCTAAAAAACTATCAGAGCAATGTCCAGAGTAGAACATTGTAGGAAGCATTATTGCAGAATACCCAGCCTAGCCAGAGCAAAAGTTAAATCTAATGCTCCTATGGTCGCGTAGTTGGAAAAAAAATTAGCAGTCCTACACTCCCAGAGTCAAAGAAAAATCAAGCAAGACTAGTGGGACAGCTGCTCCCACAGTGCTGTAGACTGTTCACAGCCCCCTATTTTTCCGTGAAGTCATAGAGATCGATCATTGAGTTCAATGGGCCACCATCTTGGTTCATAAACACAAGCGAAAACTTGGGAGTGCAAAATTTCTGTCACACCCCGCATCCCTACCCACTGAGTTTTTGCACTCTCCCTAGTTTTCGCTCACGTTCTTGAACCAAGCTGGTGGCCCGTCGATCTCAACGATCAATCTCTACAACTTCACAGAAAAATAGGGGACTGTGGACAGTCTAACAGTGCTGCACTCTTGAAATTGAACAATACAGTAGTTAAAGTTCAGATAAGGGAACTGCTCCTGCAGTACTGGGTGGGGGGGGGGGAGGCAAGGGCGTCCGAACTTCTCGTTTCCCATACCTTTTACTCCCAGCTCCCACCCTTTTCTTTAGTGGTTCCCGCCTCTTTGTGCTATTTCCATTGCAAAATATTACCTAAAAATAGGCACAATTTCCATCAATTTCTCCTGGTTCCTGCCACCTTGACAATCCTGGTTCCTGTTCTCTCCTCTCCTGCCTCCCACCCCCTATTCTCCAGGGCACCCCCTCCCCCCAATCCCCCTCCACAGTAAATTGTGACAACTCTGGGTCTGCAGGAGCAGCATTTGAAGATGTTAAAAAGTGGGCTGGGTATTCTGCAAATCTGGCCCACAACAGAGCGTGCACATTAAATCTGGCCCACAACAGAGCGTGCACATTAAGACTGTTGTAAATGAAGATCGACGGGAATCGAACCCATGGATTCGATTCCCGTCAGGGACTCAGAATTTTTCTTTGTCCCATGCTCGTGTCATGGTTGAAAAATTCATTTTCATTATTTATCACCAAGCTTAAAATTTACGATCTTTATTATTTACAACACACTTGATGATTTCGACATGTATTGCTGATCCTAGCAGTATGCAGGACGCATGTCACATATCAACCTAGTAAATGGCCCAGCTCACAACGAGTCTCTCGTAGCTCAGTTGGTTAGAGCGCCCAACCGGTATCTGGGAGGCCATGGGTTCGATTCCCGCCGGGGACTCAGAATTTTTCTTTGTCCCATGCTCGTGTCATTGTTGAAAAATTCATTTTCATTTAGACTGTCTTTCAAATTCAAAGACCTTTTCAAATTTATAAAATATAAAAACAATGAAAATTAACAGAAATTCCCTCAACATAAAATAGCCACTTCTGTAGCTCATGGCAAAATCACGACATCACCATTTCCTGACCATTAATAGATAAATTTAACTTCAATATTTTTAAATACTAAGTTAATTATTTTAATCTTTATGCATCTGTACAGCGAATTAAATATGACACCAGAAAACACATGTTCATTCATTAACTGCAGTTAATTTTACCACTCTAAAATAAATTCACTTGTTCTAAATCAAAAGGGAGCGAGAGCATAAACCCTGACACCGATAGAAAATATCTTTGTATATAGCAATTACGTATTTAAAGAGCTACATTATATCAAAACTTGTGTGTACCTGGTTTGCTGTGACGAAAATGGCAGTACGGCCGGTGGCATAAACCATGGACAAAAAATGGGCAGTTTGTACTCCGGAAATAGCCTGCTGTTGGAAACATTGTAGCGATAAAACATCAATTTATTACTTGAAGAATTAACCACCGTACATTTTTAACCCAACGGCAGTGCAGAACATTAAATTTTTCTCTCAGCTTTGAAGAACTTGGCATCTTCTTCTTCTTCTTGGCATCTTCTTCAAAGTTGTGGTTGGGCTTAGTAACCAGGCGACGAACAACAGGCCAGGCTGCGAATTCTCTGCTGTCACTTTCAAGATGGCGCTCGATAGTCTACAATCGATGGTTTTATTTTGCGTAGATTAACAAGATGAATGTGGAGGTTTTAGCTCGTGTACGACCACCCAAACGGGGAGAACACTTTTCTCTGAATCTTTCAGGTACCCGCGTACAAGCAAGCAATGGAACTGGTCATATTTTCGGGGCTGTTTACAAGTCGGAATCATTGACCTATGACATTTTCAGGGATGCATTCTCACCACTGGTTGAACTCTTCATAGCTGGTTACAATGTTTGTGTCTTAGTTTTCGGTGAAACAGGATCTGGCAAGTCTTACTCTCTTGCGGGGGAGAAAAATTCAAAAGCTGGGCTAATTCCTCTGATAATAAACTCTGTTTTTACGCGAATAAAGAACGAAAGATCGGCGCGAAAAGATACGAGAGTGCAGAGAAACGACATCAATGACGGAGTTGTTTTTGTGCAGTTTTACGAGGTTTTCAACGAGAAAGTAAGAGATCTTCTGTTACTGCCACATGAAGGTAGGTTGGTCATTTATCACAGTTTAAAGAAAATACTGGAGGGCGACATGGGGCGGGAGCCCGGGAGAAAAGGGGACGGAAACAGGAGAAGGGAGGGCGGGAAGCGGGATTCCTTAGGTGGCGGGAACCGGGAGAAAACGAGTAAAATTTTGCAACATTTCCCTATATTTCTCAATAGGTATGGGACAAAGAGGAGAGAACGGCTACTGAAAGGAGCGGGAGGCAGGAGTAAAAAATACAGGAAGCAGGAGTAAAAGACAGAGGAGGTGGAAGATTCACACCCCCCTGTCCCCCTCCACCTGGGGGGTTGGGGGGGTACTCCCATAAGTTCCGGATAGGGGTGTGCCGCCAAGGTTCTTAAACCCTGACCCTATTAAGGATAAAGAAATCGAAAATTTGACCCTTTTTAAGGCCCAAAACCGAAAAATGACACCCTATTCAAGGGGAGGAGAAGCGTTCCGTGACGACCCAAATAACGGCTAACCGCGCACGACAAGACACAAATCTTTATAAAATCGCTTTTCTAATACCTGAACAGAAAATTCAGTTTTAAGATATCTTTTTTTCATTTAGCTGGGCGTTTATTTTAGCTAATAGAATTTAGTTACCCTATCTAAGGATCACACCGGGAACACATTGCTAAAAGGAGCAATAACCGGTATGCAATGTATACTAAGGCAAGGACGTTCCAGTTAAGCAAGTCAGTATGTTAAAAATTCCAGACAAAGAACTGAGAATAGGCCTTTTGGGCTTTGTTTGTTTGTTGTCCCTTTTCAGACTATGTGGCATCACTCTTGAGAATCACTTCTTTCAAATTCAAACAAATGCTCTTGGTATTCAGATAGTTTTATTTATTTTTTTTACTTGTTTTAAAAAAAACAAGTTCTCTGGGCAGCATCATGTGGTTTGAAATGGCAATTTACACTGTCAAAGCCAAAAATGTCTATTGAGTAAAATTGTGAGTCCAAAAGATATCCAAGTAATTGAACGCCGAAATTGATATCGTTGATTAATGTGTGATTTACAGCAAGGAGCCCACATTTGTGACCACTTTTAATTAATTCACATTCTTTCATGCAGCCGTTTTCCAACGAGAAGCTGTGACGAGCTTCTGATTGGATAAAACCTGCAAGAAAGAATGAATACATTAAAAGTGGTCACCTTTTTGGGCTCCTCGCTCTAAGTCGAAAGTTGAGACACTGAGTCATTTGCTATAAAGGAGGGAAAATGGGTTTGTCAGGTAAATAGAATTTTAAAATACAGCACGTTGTTTTCCAGTGGTGTTTTTAGTTGTGCATTCCAAGGTATGATTAGTTTGTAACCAACGTAATTAATAAAAGGCAAATATTAAGCTGCTTTGATCACAAAATTGGCAATTTAATTTGTACAATTCTAATATGATGTCTTTTATCACGACTTTTGACAATGAAATGCAACATATTTTGTAACTGTACTAGACAGCAAGGAAACTTCCACGAGTTTGGCATAAAAATATTGTCTTGCAATAATGTTCTAGATGTTCTAAATGTTCTCTTGTTTAAATATAGCTGACAGTTGCACTGACTGTACAATCTGTTACGTACCCTTTGCCCAGTAGGTCCAAACACTTTATATCATTTACAGGTAAAACACAGTGCAAGGAAGAACAAGTTTCCAGGAAGAAAAGTTGATATAATATCTTGATTGACTCTTGTTAAATTTAAATGGGGCTGATAGTTGTAGTAGTAGTAGTAGTAGTAGTTGCCTTTATTTAAAAACACGATATGGATAAAAGCTTACAGCTTGTGGGGTCGTGTAAATTAAAGTATTTAAAGTTAAAAATATTTACAATTAATTAGGCTATTTACATTTGTATTTGATTTTAAAATTATTAAAAGTTAAAAATATTTAGACTTATAAAACTATTTACATTTGAATTAATTTAAAAACTAGCGCTAAAAGTAGGTAAAATCTTTTTGTTTAAAGTTCGTGGTTGATACAGATAAAACATTAAAATTGAAATCAATAAAAGCATCCGAAGTTTTCAGCATGCAGACAAGGTCCTTTCGACGTGTTACATAAGCCAGATCTTTGTGTTTTGTTGATAGCGTGTTCCAGAGCACGGATCCTCGGTATTTTAATGAGTCTTTCATGTATCGCGTGTTGAAACGCGGCACTATCAAAGATTCGCGTGCCCTAGTTGAAATCATATGATCTCGCTTGACAATCATGCATCTACTTAAGATGATGGGTAGTGTGTCATTATATGCATTTTGCACGAGCTTCAACACGGCGAATTTGTAATGGAAATTAATATTTGTCCACGCAGACCGTTCTAGTACTTCGGTAGAAGCCATATCTTTAGGCAGATTATAGATAATTCTAGCGGCTCTACAGTGCAGTCTTTCAATGGAATGAATAAGTTCTGTATTGCAGCACGATCCCCACAGAACTAAGCCGTAGTTCACAGAGGGCAATATGACTTTAAAGTAAAAATCTTCAAGGACGTCTTTTGGTAGAAACCTTGATCTCTTAAGCAAGCTTAATTTGTTCGCAAAACTCTTTTTGAGCTTCTGTGTGTGTGGGACCCAGCTGAGATTCTCATCCACTGTCATTCCTAGCAAGCGTGTTTTGTTGACCCACTGAATGGCAGACTCGCCAATGATAATTGGCGCAAGAGACTTCGTAATGTTTCCTCTATAAATGAGCACTATCTTGTTTGCACTATCTGTACAATCTGTGTTGCAAGCAAGTCCAATAAGTCCAAAATTTTGATACAGTACAAGTGGAGACTAGGAAGGGATCAATTTAGGTTTCTGGGAAACTGCTCACCTACCCCTCCCCAAACCTAACATTAACCCTTACTTATCGCTTTGGGCAAAATGTTAGGTTTGGGGAGGGGTAGGTGAGCAGTTTCCCAGAAACCTAAATTGATCCCTTGGAAGTAGAGTTGATACAGTGGTTTGCCAGTGATGAATTTGTATTGAGGGTCTTTCAGTAGTAAATCCAGAGATGTTTTACACCGTTTTTTTAACTTTGGTGTTATTGCTACATGGTTTTCGCTGTGTTTTGCTTAAAATATATCTGCCATTCATAGTGAGGATTGGGCTTTTTATTATGTACATATTGCATAGAGGCAGAATAGAGGCCAATAACCAGTTCCATTGAAAATAGCTAGTAAGGCTACATTCACACATTCATGGTGCCTCTTGACAAAGTGCAGATTAAACATATTCAAGCAATTAGGACAAAGCACAGCAATCAGTGCATTCTTTGAAAACTGTATCTTGGATGTTTTCTGTTGTTGTTTTTATTTCTGTTCTGTAAACATAATGAAAGAAAGAATCAATAGTTGAAAAAATTAATAATTGTTTAACACATATTTGTTTAGACGCCAAGACTGATTAACTTTAACAATTTAATGCAACATAAGTAGTTACTTAATTCACTTAAATTTTTCTTTTTTTTTTAACACATCTTTCTACATGTACATTATATCTTTCTTAAATCATTTACTAGTTATCATAGCCTACAAAAATAAATGTATATACTCTTTTTTGGTTGTTTACCACACAGTTTTAAGGTCACTGAGGTGTGTCTCTAGAACACCAGTTTGGACTCTTGATTTATTTAGATTTGTATAAATATATGATCAATTGTAGTTCTGTTATCAGTGGTAAAGCCTGAAATAAGTTTGTTTGTATCCATATTTTACAATCATTTGTTAATATAGATTTACTGCTGCTTTGTACATAACATAATCCTCTTCGCGCCTAGGAGGCACATAAGGCTGAGACCAGAGATTTCCATTGCTCCCTTTCCATGGCTGCCTTCTCAAGTTCTTTCCACGTCTTCCCTGCTGTTTTCATTTCTGCCTCGATCGTCCTCCTCCAAGTCTCCCGTGGACGTCCTTTCTTCCTTCTTCCACTATCCGGTGTCCATCTTAATGCAGTTCGTGTTATGCTATCTCGACCTTTCCTGATAACATGCCCTAGCCACCTCCATCTTCTTTGCTTTATTACCATGCTGCTGCTTTGTACACCACTATTAAAATCAATGTTGAAATCTGACCTAGTAGTAAGAGTGAAAACGTTCTGTCGACAGAAGGGATCGCGAATGAGCTTTCTGTTCTATAAATTTTAGCAAATTAAATATAAGCTTAACAACATCTGGCAGATATTTCACTTTTAAAATCATTATTTCGATTCAATAAATACTTTGACAATTATGTTATTCCAACACTACGGTATTCAATAAAGTACAAGCAAAATAAACTTTAGATAGCTCACCTCAGCTGCAGTTGTCCCAGTACGTCTTCTGCACTTCTCGTCTTCAGTTAAAGCTCAGGTTTATAAATGTCGCCAGGCAGTAGTTCAAATCACAAATAGTTTAGTCCCTCGACTTATAGGTGTGTCGATAACATTTTTGTGTACTTTGATATCACAAAAAGTTTGTAAGTGAGCGAAAAAAATATCAGCTACTAATCGAGTCAAGGCTTCTGGCTGTGAAAACTGAATTCTCACATGCTCGACCGAACACTCCAAGCTACTCCAAGATGGCGGACGCAAACAAATCTCAAACCATGGTCTTAGTTACCAGTCCTCTTCGGTTCGAATCATCACATCTTAACACGAAGAATCCAAAATCGCTTTATACTAACATGATAACATTAGGCTCGAGACTACGTCCTCGCCTAAAAATGATACCCTATTTAAGGACCGAGAACCTCAAAAACCATATCCTATCGGGCGGCACATACCTATATAGGCCACATATGGGAGTACCCCCCCCCCCCCCCCGGGCCCTCCACAAAATAAGCAGAAGAATTAATTTAAACCCCTGCATGGGATGGATTGGGTGTGTAGCTTGCTTACCCCAGGGATATACTGTATATACCCTTGGGGTAGATTAAGGGGATTGTACACAAGATTAACCTGCAAATGCTACTGATTCTCATTACTCAATATACCTTTGCACGTTTCCAGTTTTTTTCTTAAAAGATGTGCTACAAAATGGTGGAAGACATGAAAGTCAAGCTCTGCATTTGGATTACAGTTGTGAGGGGAGTCATTAAAAATGTCTTTTACCAAAGATAAGGAGGGCCCTCCCCTAGATCTGCCACTCTTTTGTGTGAACAGATTTGATATGTCCCCAAATTATGAGGTTTCAGTTTACAATGTAAGTTTATTTTATTGCAGACAAGCATGTTGAAATTGCTGAAGATGGACGCAGTGGAGTATATGTGCAGAATGCCACTTATAAGAGGGTTGCCGATGCAGCAGAGTGCACCAGTGTGTTTCGTCAAGGATGGTCAAATAGAACCAAAGGACAAACTGATTTTGAAACTAGGGCTACTGTGTTTTTCTCACTGGACTTGTCAATGGTGAGTGAGTAAAAAGAAATCTAACAAACAACTGCTTTGTCAAGGAAGATGTTATGTTTATCATGCCATAAGCATGGGACAAAACAAATTGAGTCCCCAACAGGAATCAAACCCATGACCTCCCAAACAAGGGTTGGTAGTTTGATTTCCATCAGGGTCCCACGCTCCTGACATGGTGAACATAACATACTTAGTTAGTTACTTAGTTAGTTAGCTACTTAGTTGTACCATAGCTCACTTTGAAAAAGAGTGATGGCCTGTGTTGACAGTATACACACTGTCAAGTTATAAGACAGGAAGAAAACAAAGAAAACATTAAAAACTTGTTCCAGGAAATATCCAGAATTTCTGGTTTCAATCGCCCCTCTCCTCTGGAAATCCAAATACTTTCCTTTAAAAATTTTGGCTTTTGAGACCGCCCACACCCTCGGAATTTCCAACCTTCCATGAGGAGGTTATGGATATTTTCTGGAGTCACACATCTCAAGAGCATTTTTATCTTCCTCGAGAGAGGTTTGTTGATTCTACTGCAAGACAGCTGCAGAGACAGCTTCTCGTCCGATCCATTAACCTCCCTTGACTTGTAATTAACCCTAAAATTATCATCACATTCAGCATTCCTCTCAGCTTTCTGTCTCACCAAGTTAGTTTATTGTGCCCCCTCATAAGCCTGAACATATACATACACTCTGCCCACGCCCTCACCTGTTTTCAAAGTGAGCGATTGCAGCTAGTACCTCTTTTTTTCTAAGGTTCCAAAAGACGGTCAAGATCCTTTTACATCTCGATTTCTAGTAGTAGAGCTACCTGGAGCTGAGAAGCTGGCTGAGGACCCAACACAGCTCCGTATGAGAGAAGGTCCTACTCTGAACCGATCTATAACTGCATTTGGAAATCTTGTCGCAAAACTAGCTGCCTCACCAAGAGCTACCAGAGTCATTAATTATGGGTAAGAAAACACAATGTTACAGGAGCTGCAGTGGTGTAATGGTTAGCTTGATAGACTGGATCAAGCAATCCAGGTTTGAGCCCTGGTTGAGGTCTTTGTATAATTGTGTTCTTGGGCAAGTTGCCCCTCACCACTCAGATTTATAAATTAATGTCCAATGAACTTACTCTGTGGGAGGCGTGGTGGCCTAATGTTTACATGTACGTGCTGCATTACGGATTGAGCGGTCCGGGTTCGAGCCCTGTCCAGGGTCATTGTGTTGTGTTTTGGGGCAAGACACGTACCGGTAACTCTCACAGTGCCTCTCTCCACCCAGGTGTATAAATGGGTGCCGACGAAATAATGCTGGGGTAACCCAGCAATGGACTAGCGTCCCATCCAGAGGGGAGTAGAAATATTTCTGGTCACTTCATGCTACAGGAGCTGGGATAAGCTCCGGCAGTATGGGCCACTTGGCTCAAGGCTCTCTCCCCACCCACCACCACAAGATGATTTGTGGTGCTTCTCAGTCAAAAACAAACTCAACTGACTTCTTTGGGTTTCTCTGATTATATAATCACTCACATGATTACAGTCTGAATTGTTTTCCACTCAGTCTAATTACTTTTTCCCACATAAGCCTGTTGTGATTACACATTGTTCTGACTTTTCCAGAGAATCCAAAGTGACATTGCTATTGAAGGATGCGCTTGGTGGAAACTGTAGGACAAAAGCTTTGGTAACCCTTCATCCTTCTGAAAGTACTAGCCTTCCAACTGTACTTAAAACAGCAGGAGAGCTGGCTCAAGTACAGAATTATCCTGTTGTTAATGACTTCATGGCTAAGGTATGCTCTCAAACATGCTGCAACTGAGTTTTCTTTTCTAGAACATTATTTAAACATTACTGTGTGCAGTACCTTTGCCACTCGACAATGTAGTTACAGTTGAATTTTTTGTAAGCAGTCATCCTTTGAAGCTGAAAAAGTGCCCGCTTAGAGGAGGAGCCTGCTTACGGGAGGATAAAACTGTAACAGTAGTGTTTGTATGTAGTGTTTGTATGACTATGTGTCCGCTAAGAGGAGGAGTCTGCTTATGGGAAGTTAAAAATGTGATGTTTGTATGTAGCTGGAACCATGACTAAGTGTCTGCTTAGGGGAGGGGTCCACTCATGGAAGGTTAAAAATGTATTGTTTGTATGTGGCTGGGACCAGGACCAGGACCGTGTCCGCTTAGGAGAGGTGTCCGCTTATGGGAGGTTAAGAAAGTAGTGTTTGTATGTGGCTGGGACCATGACTAAGTGTCCCCTTATGGGAGGGGTCCACTCATGGAAGGTTAAGAAAGTAGTGTTTGTATGTGGCTGGGACCATGACTAAGTGTCTGCTTAGGGGAGGGGTCCACTCATGGAAGGTTAAGAATGTAGTGTTTGTTTGTGGCTGGGACCATGACTAAGTGTCCCCTTATGGGAGGGGTCCACTCATGGAAGGTTAAGAATGTAGTGTTTGTATGTGGCTGGAACCAGGACTAAGTGTCCCCTTATGGGAGGGGTCCACTCATGGGAGGTTAAGAAAGTAGTGTTTGTATGTGGCTGGAACCAGGACTAAGTGTCTCCTTATGGGAGGGGTCCACTCATGGAAGGTTAAGAATGTAGTGTTTGTATGTGGCTGGAACCAGGACTAAGTGTCCCCTTATGGGAGGGGTCCACTCATGGAAGGTTAAGAAAGTAGTGTTTGTATGTGGCTGGGACCAGGACTAAGTGTCCCCTTATGGGAGGGGTCCACTCATGGAAGGTTAAGAAAGTAGTGTTTGTATGTGGCTGGGACCATGACTAAGTGTCCCCTTATGGGAGGGGTCCACTCATGGAAGGTTAAGAATGTAGTGTTTGTATGTGGCTGGAACCAGGACTAAGTGTCTGCTTAGGGGAGGGGTCCACTCATGGAAGGTTAAGAATGTAGTGTTTGTATGTGGCTGGAACCAGGACTAAGTGTCCCCTTATGGGAGGGGTCCACTCATGGAAGGTTAAGAAAGTAGTGTTTGTATGTGGCTGGGACCATGACTAAGTGTCCCCTTAGGGGAGGGGTCCACTCATGGAAGGTTAAGAAAGTAGTGTTTGTATGTGGCTGGAACCATGACTAAGTGTCCCCTTATGGGAGGTGTCCACTCATGGAAGGTTAAGAATGTAGTGTTTGTATGTGGCTGGGACCAGGACTAAGTGTCTCCTTAGGGGAGGGGTCCACTCATGGAAGGTTAAGAATGTAGTGTTTGTATGTGGCTGAGACCAGGACTAAGTGTCTGCTTAGGGGAGGGGTCCACTCATGGAAGGTTAAGAATGTAGTGTTTGTATGTGGCTGAGACCATGACTAAGTGTCCCCTTATGGGAGGGGTCCACTCATGGAAGGTTAAGAAAGTAGTGTTTGTATGTGGCTGAGACCATGACTAAGTGTCCCCTTATGGGAGGGGTCCACTCATGGAAGGTTAAGAAAGTAGTGTTTGTATGTGGCTGAGACCATGACTAAGTGTCTGCTTAGGGGAGGGGTCCACTCATGGAAGGTTAAGAATGTAGTGTTTGTATGTGGCTGGAACCATGACTAAGTGTCCCCTTATGGGAGGGGTCCACTCATGGAAGGTTAAGAATGTAGTGTTTGTATGTGGCTGGAACCATGACTAAGTGTCCCCTTATGGGAGGGGTCCACTCATGGAAGGTTAAGAATGTAGTGTTTGTATGTGGCTGAGACCATGACTAAGTGTCCCCTTATGG
The DNA here is from genome assembly GCF_052425735.1 of Oculina patagonica. Classification (NCBI taxonomy): domain Eukaryota; kingdom Metazoa; phylum Cnidaria; class Anthozoa; order Scleractinia; family Oculinidae; genus Oculina; species Oculina patagonica. The sequence goes on along the minus strand of NC_135771.1, from coordinate 8,185,197 downwards.
GAGGGGTCCACTCATGGGAGGTTAAGAATGTAGTGTTTGTATGTGGCTAAGACCATGACTAAGTGTCTGCTTAGGGGAGGGGTCCACTCATAGGAGGTTAAGAATGTAGTGTTTGTATGTGGCTGGAACCAGGACTAAGTGTCTGCTTAGGGGAGGTGTCCACTCATGGAAGGTTAAGAATGTAGTGTTTGTATGTGGCTGGAACCAGGACTAAGTGTCTGCTTAGGGGAGGGGTCCACTCATGGAAGGTTAAGAATGTAGTGTTTGTATGTGGCTGGAACCAGGACTAAGTGTCCCCTTATGGGAGGGGTCCACTCATGGAAGGTTAAGAATGTAGTGTTTGTATGTGGCTGGAACCAGGACTAAGTGTCCCCTTATGGGAGGGGTCCACTCATGGAAGGTTAAGAATGTAGTGTTTGTATGTGGCTGGAACCAGGACTAAGTGTCCCCTTATGGGAGGGGTCCACTCATGGAAGGTTAAGAATGTAGTGTTTGTATGTGGCTGGAACCAGGACTAAGTGTCCCCTTATGGGAGGGGTCCACTCATGGAAGGTTAAGAATGTAGTGTTTGTATGTGGCTGGAACCAGGACTAAGTGTCCCCTTATGGGAGGGGTCCACTCATGGAAGGTTAAGAATGTAGTGTTTGTATGTGGCTGGAACCAGGACTAAGTGTCTGCTTAGGGGAGGGGTCCACTCATGGAAGGTTAAGAAAGTAGTGTTTGTATGTGGCTGGGACCAGGACTAAGTGTCCCCTTATGGGAGGGGTCCACTCATGGAAGGTTAAGAATGTAGTGTTTGTATGTGGCTGGGACCATGACTAAGTGTCCCCTTGTGGGAGGGGTCCACTCATGGAAGGTTAAGAATGTAGTGTTTGTTTGTGGCTGGAACCAGGACTAAGTGTCCCCTTATGGGAGGGGTCCACTCATGGAAGGTTAAGAATGTAGTGTTTGTATGTGGCTGGGACCATGACTAAGTGTCCCCTTGTGGGAGGGGTCCACTCATGGAAGGTTAAGAATGTAGTGTTTGTATGTGGCTGGAACCAGGACTAAGTGTCCCCTTATGGGAGGGGTCCACTCATGGAAGGTTAAGAATGTAGTGTTTGTATGTGGCTGGAACCAGGACTAAGTGTCTGCTTATGGGAGGGGTCCACTCATGGAAGGTTAAGAAAGTAGTGTTTGTATGTGGCTGGGACCATGACTAAGTGTCCCCTTATGGGAGGGGTCCACTCATGGAAGGTTAAGAATGTAGTGTTTGTTTGTGGCTGAGACCATGACTAAGTGTCCCCTTATGGGAGGGGTCCACTCATGGAAGGTTAAGAATGTAGTGTTTGTATGTGGCTGGAACCAGGACTAAGTGTCTGCTTAGGGGAGGGGTCCACTCATGGAAGGTTAAGAATGTAGTGTTTGTATGTGGCTGGGACCATGACTAAGTGTCCCCTTGTGGGAGGGGTCCACTCATGGAAGGTTAAGAATGTAGTGTTTGTATGTGGCTGGAACCATGACTAAGTGTCCCCTTATGGGAGGGGTCCACTCATGGAAGGTTAAGAATGTAGTGTTTGTATGTGGCTGGAACCAGGACTAAGTGTCTGCTTATGGGAGGGGTCCACTCATGGAAGGTTAAGAATGTAGTGTTTGTATGTGGCTGGGACCATGACTAAGTGTCCCCTTGTGGGAGGTGTCCACTCATGGAAGGTTAAGAAAGTAGTGTTTGTATGTGGCTGGAACCAGGACTAAGTGTCCCCTTATGGGAGGGGTCCACTCAAGGAAGGTTAAGAATGTAGTGTTTGTATGTGGCTGGGACCATGACTAAGTGTCCCCTTATGGGAGGGGTCCACTCATGGAAGGTTAAGAATGTAGTGTTTGTTTGTGGCTGAGACCATGACTAAGTGTCCCCTTATGGGAGGGGTCCACTCATGGAAGGTTAAGAATGTAGTGTTTGTAAGTGGCTGGAACCAGGACTAAGTGTCTGCTTAGGGGAGGGGTCCACTCATGGAAGGTTAAGAATGTAGTGTTTGTATGTGGCTGGAACCAGGACTAAGTGTCCCCTTATGGGAGGGGTCCACTCATGGAAGGTTAAGAAAGTAGTGTTTGTATGTGGCTGGAGACCAGGACTAAGTGTCTGCTTAGGGGAGGGGTCCACTCATGGAAGGTTAAGAAAGTAGTGTTTGTATGTGGCTGGAACCATGACTAAGTGTCCCCTTATGGGAGGGGTCCACTCATGGAAGGTTAAGAATGTAGTGTTTGTATGTGGCTGGGACCATGACTAAGTGTCTGCTTAGGGGAGGGGTCCACTCATGGAAGGTTAAGAAAGTAGTGTTTGTTTGTGGCTGGAACCATGACTAAGTGTCCCCTTATGGGAGGGGTCCACTCATAGGAGGTTAAGAATGTAGTGTTTGTATGTGGCTGGAACCAGGACTAAGTGTCTGCTTAGGGGAGGGGTCCACTCATGGAAGGTTAAGAATGTAGTGTTTGTATGTGGCTGGAACCAGGACTAAGTGTCTGCTTAGGGGAGGGGTCCACTCATGGAAGGTTAAGAATGTAGTGTTTGTATGTGGCTGGAACCAGGACTAAGTGTCTGCTTAGGGGAGGGGTCCACTCATGGAAGGTTAAGAATGTAGTGTTTGTATGTGGCTGGGACCAGGACTAAGTGTCCCCTTGTGGGAGGTGTCCACTCATGGAAGGTTAAGAAAGTAGTGTTTGTATGTGGCTGGAACCAGGACTAAGTGTCCCCTTGTGGGAGGGGTCCACTCATGGAAGGTTAAGAATGTAGTGTTTGTTTGTGGCTGAGACCATGACTAAGTGTCCCCTTATGGGAGGGGTCCACTCATGGAAGGTTAAGAAAGTAGTGTTTGTATGTGGCTGGGACCAGGACTAAGTGTCCCCTTATGGGAGGGGTCCACTCATGGAAGGTTAAGAAAGTAGTGTTTGTATGTGGCTGAGACCATGACTAAGTGTCCCCTTATGGGAGGGGTCCACTCATGGAAGGTTAAGAATGTAGTGTTTGTATGTGGCTGAGACCATGACTAGTGTCTGCTTAGGGGAGGGGTCCACTCATGGAGGTTAAGAATGTAGTGTTTGTATGTGGCTGAGACCATGACTAAGTGTCCCCTTATGGGAGGGGTCCACTCATGGAAGGTTAAGAATGTAGTGTTTGTATGTGGCTGAGACCATGACTAAGTGTCCCCTTATGGGAGGGGTCCACTCATGGAAGGTTAAGAAAGTAGTGTTTGTATGTGGCTGAGACCATGACTAAGTGTCTGCTTAGGGGAGGGGTCCACTCATGGAAGGTTAAGAATGTAGTGTTTGTATGTGGCTGGAACCATGACTAAGTGTCCCCTTATGGGAGGGGTCCACTCATGGAAGGTTAAGAATGTAGTGTTTGTATGTGGCTGGGACCATGACTAAGTGTCCCCTTATGGGAGGGGTCCACTCATGGAAGGTTAAGAATGTAGTGTTTGTTTGTGGCTGAGACCATGACTAAGTGTCCCCTTATGGGAGGGGTCCACTCATGGAAGGTTAAGAATGTAGTGTTTGTATGTGGCTGGAACCAGGACTAAGTGTCTGCTTAGGGGAGGGGTCCACTCATGGAAGGTTAAAAATGTAGTGTTTGTATGTGGCTGGAACCATGACTAAGTGTCCCCTTATGGGAGGGGTCCACTCATGGAAGGTTAAGAAAGTAGTGTTTGTATGTGGCTGGAGACCAGGACTAAGTGTCTGCTTAGGGGAGGGGTCCACTCATGGAAGGTTAAGAATGTAGTGTTTGTATGTGGCTGGAACCAGGACTAAGTGTCCCCTTATGGGAGGGGTCCACTCATGGAAGGTTAAGAATGTAGTGTTTGTATGTGGCTGGGACCATGACTAAGTGTCTGCTTAGGGGAGGGGTCCACTCATGGAAGGTTAAGAAAGTAGTGTTTGTTTGTGGCTGGAACCATGACTAAGTGTCCCCTTATGGGAGGGGTCCACTCATAGGAGGTTAAGAATGTAGTGTTTGTATGTGGCTGGAACCAGGACTAAGTGTCTGCTTAGGGGAGGGGTCCACTCATGGAAGGTTAAGAATGTAGTGTTTGTATGTGGCTGGAACCAGGACTAAGTGTCTGCTTAGGGGAGGGGTCCACTCATGGAAGGTTAAGAATGTAGTGTTTGTATGTGGCTGGAACCAGGACTAAGTGTCTGCTTAGGGGAGGGGTCCACTCATGGAAGGTTAAGAATGTAGTGTTTGTATGTGGCTGGGACCAGGACTAAGTGTCCCCTTGTGGGAGGTGTCCACTCATGGAAGGTTAAGAAAGTAGTGTTTGTATGTGGCTGGAACCAGGACTAAGTGTCCCCTTGTGGGAGGGGTCCACTCATGGAAGGTTAAGAATGTAGTGTTTGTTTGTGGCTGAGACCATGACTAAGTGTCCCCTTATGGGAGGGGTCCACTCATGGAAGGTTAAGAAAGTAGTGTTTGTATGTGGCTGGGACCAGGACTAAGTGTCCCCTTATGGGAGGGGTCCACTCATGGAAGGTTAAGAAAGTAGTGTTTGTATGTGGCTGGAGACCATGACTAAGTGTCCCCTTATGGGAGGGGTCCACTCATGGAAGGTTAAGAATGTAGTGTTTGTATGTGGCTGAGACCATGACTAAGTGTCTGCTTAGGGGAGGGGTCCACTCATGGAAGGTTAAGAAAGTAGTGTTTGTATGTGGCTGAGACCATGACTAAGTGTCCCCTTATGGGAGGGGTCCACTCATGGAAGGTTAAGAATGTAGTGTTTGTATGTGGCTGAGACCATGACTAAGTGTCCCCTTATGGGAGGGGTCCACTCATGGAAGGTTAAGAAAGTAGTGTTTGTATGTGGCTGGAGACCATGACTAAGTGTCTGCTTAGGGGAGGGGTCCACTCATGGAAGGTTAAGAATGTAGTGTTTGTATGTGGCTGGAACCATGACTAAGTGTCCCCTTATGGGAGGGGTCCACTCATGGAAGGTTAAGAATGTAGTGTTTGTATGTGGCTGGAACCATGACTAAGTGTCCCCTTATGGGAGGGGTCCACTCATGGGAGGTTAAGAATGTAGTGTTTGTATGTGGCTGGGACCATGACTAAGTGTCTGCTTAGGGGAGGGGTCCACTCATAGGAGGTTAAGAATGTAGTGTTTGTATGTGGCTGGAACCAGGACTAAGTGTCTGCTTAGGGGAGGTGTCCACTCATGGAAGGTTAAGAATGTAGTGTTTGTATGTGGCTGGAACCAGGACTAAGTGTCTGCTTAGGGGAGGGGTCCACTCATGGAAGGTTAAGAATGTAGTGTTTGTATGTGGCTGGAACCATGACTAAGTGTCCCCTTATGGGAGGGGTCCACTCATGGAAGGTTAAGAATGTAGTGTTTGTATGTGGCTGGAACCAGGACTAAGTGTCCCCTTATGGGAGGGGGTCCACTCATGGAAGGTTAAGAATGTAGTGTTTGTATGTGGCTGGAACCATGACTAAGTGTCCCCTTATGGGAGGGGTCCACTCATGGAAGGTTAAGAATGTAGTGTTTGTATGTGGCTGGAACCAGGACTAAGTGTCCCCTTATGGGAGGGGTCCACTCATGGAAGGTTAAGAATGTAGTGTTTGTATGTGGCTGGAACCAGGACTAAGTGTCCCCTTATGGGAGGGGTCCACTCATGGAAGGTTAAGAATGTAGTGTTTGTATGTGGCTGGAACCAGGACTAAGTGTCTGCTTATGGGAGGGGTCCACTCATGGAAGGTTAAGAATGTAGTGTTTGTTTGTGGCTGGAACCAGGACTAAGTGTCTGCTTAGGGGAGGGGTCCACTCATGGAAGGTTAAGAAAGTAGTGTTTGTATGTGGCTGGGACCATGACTAAGTGTCCCCTTGTGGGAGGGGTCCACTCATGGAAGGTTAAGAATGTAGTGTTTGTATGTGGCTGGAACCAGGACTAAGTGTCCCCTTATGGGAGGGGTCCACTCATGGAAGGTTAAGAATGTAGTGTTTGTATGTGGCTGGAACCATGACTAAGTGTCCCCTTATGGGAGGGGTCCACTCATGGAAGGTTAAGAATGTAGTGTTTGTATGTGGCTGAGACCATGACTAAGTGTCCCCTTATGGGAGGGGTCCACTCATGGAAGGTTAAGAATGTAGTGTTTGTATGTGGCTGGGACCATGACTAAGTGTCCCCTTATGGGAGGGGTCCACTCATGGAAGGTTAAGAATGTAGTGTTTGTTTGTGGCTGAGACCATGACTAAGTGTCCCCTTATGGGAGGGGTCCACTCATGGAAGGTTAAGAATGTAGTGTTTGTATGTGGCTGGAACCAGGACTAAGTGTCTGCTTAGGGGAGGGGTCCACTCATGGAAGGTTAAGAATGTAGTGTTTGTATGTGGCTGGGACCATGACTAAGTGTCCCCTTGTGGGAGGGGTCCACTCATGGAAGGTTAAGAATGTAGTGTTTGTATGTGGCTGGAACCATGACTAAGTGTCCCCTTATGGGAGGGGTCCACTCATGGAAGGTTAAGAATGTAGTGTTTGTATGTGGCTGGAACCATGACTAAGTGTCCCCTTATGGGAGGGGTCCACTCATGGAAGGTTAAGAATGTAGTGTTTGTATGTGGCTGGAACCATGACTAAGTGTCTGCTTATGGGAGGGGTCCACTCATGGAAGGTTAAGAATGTAGTGTTTGTATGTGGCTGGGACCATGACTAAGTGTCCCCTTGTGGGAGGTGTCCACTCATGGAAGGTTAAGAAAGTAGTGTTTGTATGTGGCTGGAACCAGGACTAAGTGTCCCCTTATGGGAGGGGTCCACTCATGGAAGGTTAAGAATGTAGTGTTTGTATGTGGCTGGGACCATGACTAAGTGTCCCCTTATGGGAGGGGTCCACTCATGGAAGGTTAAGAATGTAGTGTTTGTTTGTGGCTGAGACCATGACTAAGTGTCCCCTTATGGGAGGGGTCCACTCATGGAAGGTTAAGAATGTAGTGTTTGTATGTGGCTGGAACCAGGACTAAGTGTCTGCTTAGGGGAGGGGTCCACTCATGGAAGGTTAAGAATGTAGTGTTTGTATGTGGCTGGAACCATGACTAAGTGTCCCCTTATGGGAGGGGTCCACTCATGGAAGGTTAAGAAAGTAGTGTTTGTATGTGGCTTAGACCATGACTAAGTGTCTGCTTAGGGGAGGGGTCCACTCATGGAAGGTTAAGAATGTAGTGTTTGTATGTGGCTGGAACCAGGACTAAGTGTCCCCTTATGGGAGGGGTCCACTCATGGAAGGTTAAGAATGTAGTGTTTGTATGTGGCTGGGACCAGGACTAAGTGTCTGCTTAGGGGAGGGGTCCACTCATGGAAGGTTAAGAAAGTAGTGTTTGTTTGTGGCTGGAACCATGACTAGTGTCCCCTTATGGGAGGGGTCCACTCATAGGAGGTTAAGAATGTAGTGTTTGTATGTGGCTGGAACCAGGACTAAGTGTCTGCTTAGGGGAGGGGTCCACTCATGGAAGGTTAAGAATGTAGTGTTTGTATGTGGCTGGAACCAGGACTAAGTGTCTGCTTAGGGGAGGGGTCCACTCATGGAAGGTTAAGAATGTAGTGTTTGTATGTGGCTGGAACCAGGACTAAGTGTCTGCTTAGGGGAGGGGTCCACTCATGGAAGGTTAAGAATGTAGTGTTTGTATGTGGCTGGGACCAGGACTAAGTGTCCCCTTGTGGGAGGTGTCCACTCATGGAAGGTTAAGAAAGTAGTGTTTGTATGTGGCTGGAACCAGGACTAAGTGTCCCCTTGTGGGAGGGGTCCACTCATGGAAGGTTAAGAATGTAGTGTTTGTTTGTGGCTGGGACCATGACTAAGTGTCCCCTTATGGGAGGGGTCCACTCATGGAAGGTTAAGAAAGTAGTGTTTGTATGTGGCTGGGACCAGGACTAAGTGTCCCCTTATGGGAGGGGTCCACTCATGGAAGGTTAAGAAAGTAGTGTTTGTATGTGGCTGAGACCATGACTAAGTGTCCCCTTATGGGAGGGGTCCACTCATGGAAGGTTAAGAATGTAGTGTTTGTATGTGGCTGGGACCATGACTAAGTGTCCCCTTATGGGAGGGGTCCACTCATGGAAGGTTAAGAATGTAGTGTTTGTATGTGGCTGAGACCATGACTAAGTGTCCCCTTATGGGAGGGGTCCACTCATGGAAGGTTAAGAAAGTAGTGTTTGTATGTGGCTGGGACCATGACTAAGTGTCTGCTTAGGGGAGGGGTCCACTCATGGAAGGTTAAGAATGTAGTGTTTGTATGTGGCTGGAACCATGACTAAGTGTCCCCTTATGGGAGGGGTCCACTCATGGAAGGTTAAGAATGTAGTGTTTGTTTGTGGCTGGAACCAGGACTAAGTGTCCCCTTATGGGAGGGGTCCACTCATGGAAGGTTAAGAATGTAGTGTTTGTATGTGGCTGGAACCAGGACTAAGTGTCCCCTTATGGGAGGTGTCCACTCATGGAAGGTTAAGAATGTAGTGTTTGTATGTGGCTGGAACCATGACTAAGTGTCCCCTTATGGGAGGTGTCCACTCATGGAAGGTTAAGAATGTAGTGTTTGTATGTGGCTGGGACCATGACTAAGTGTCCCCTTATGGGAGGTGTCCACTCATGGAAGGTTAAGAATGTAGTGTTTGTATGTGGCTGGAACCAGGACTAAGTGTCCCCTTATGGGAGGTGTCCACTCATGGAAGGTTAAGAATGTAGTGTTTGTTTGTGGCTGAGACCATGACTAAGTGTCCCCTTATGGGAGGGGTCCACTCATGGAAGGTTAAGAATGTAGTGTTTGTATGTGGCTGGAACCAGGACTAAGTGTCCCCTTATGGGAGGTGTCCACTCATGGAAGGTTAAGAATGTAGTGTTTGTATGTGGCTGGAACCAGGACTAAGTGTCTGCTTAGGGGAGGGGTCCACTCATGGAAGGTTAAGAATGTAGTGTTTGTATGTGGCTGGAACCATGACTAAGTGTCCCCTTATGGGAGGGGTCCACTCATGGAAGGTTAAGAAAGTAGTGTTTGTATGTGGCTGGGACCATGACTAAGTGTCCCCTTATGGGAGGGGTCCACTCATGGAAGGTTAAGAAAGTAGTGTTTGTATGTGGCTGGAACCAGGACTAAGTGTCTGCTTAGGGGAGGGGTCCACTCATGGAAGGTTAAGAATGTAGTGTTTGTATGTGGCTGGGACCATGACTAAGTGTCTGCTTAGGGGAGGGGTCCACTCATGGAAGGTTAAGAAAGTAGTGTTTGTATGTGGCTGGAACCAGGACTAAGTGTCCCCTTATGGGAGGGGTCCACTCATGGAAGGTTAAGAATGTAGTGTTTGTATGTGGCTGGAACCAGGACTAAGTGTCTGCTTAGGGGAGGGGTCCACTCATGGAAGGTTAAGAATGTAGTGTTTGTTTGTGGCTGGAACCAGGACTAAGTGTCTGCTTAGGGGAGGGGTCCACTCATGGAAGGTTAAGAAAGTAGTGTTTGTTTGTGGCTGAGACCATGACTAAGTGTCCCCTTATGGGAGGGGTCCACTCATGGAAGGTTAAGAAAGTAGTGTTTGTATGTGGCTGGAACCAGGACTAAGTGTCTGCTTATGGGAGGGGTCCACTCATGGAAGGTTAAGAATGTAGTGTTTGTTTGTGGCTGAGACCATGACTAAGTGTCCCCTTATGGGAGGGGTCCACTCATGGAAGGTTAAGAAAGTAGTGTTTGTATGTGGCTGGAACCAGGACTAAGTGTCTGCTTATGGGAGGGGTCCACTCATGGAAGGTTAAGAAAGTAGTGTTTGTTTGTGGCTGAGACCATGACTAAGTGTCCCCTTATGGGAGGGGTCCACTCATGGAAGGTTAAGAATGTAGTGTTTGTATGTGGCTGGGACCATGACTAAGTGTCCCCTTGTGGGAGGGGTCCACTCATGGAAGGTTAAGAATGTAGTGTTTGTTTGTGGCTGGAACCAGGACTAAGTGTCTGCTTAGGGGAGGGGTCCACTCATGGAAGGTTAAGAATGTAGTGTTTGTATGTGGCTGGAACCAGGACTAAGTGTCTGCTTAGGGGAGGGGTCCACTCATGGAAGGTTAAGAATGTAGTGTTTGTTTGTGGCTGGAACCAGGACTAAGTGTCTGCTTAGGGGAGGGGTCCACTCATGGAAGGTTAAGAATGTAGTGTTTGTATGTGGCTGGGACCATGACTAAGTGTCTGCTTAGGGGAGGGGTCCACTCATGGAAGGTTAAGAATGTAGTGTTTGTTTGTGGCTGGAACCAGGACTAAGTGTCCCCTTGTGGGAGGGGTCCACTCATGGAAGGTTAAGAAAGTAGTGTTTGTTTGTGGCTGGAACCAGGACTAAGTGTCTGCTTATGGGAGGGGTCCACTCATGGAAGGTTAAGAAAGTAGTGTTTGTTTGTGGCTGGAACCAGGACTAAGTGTCTGCTTATGGGAGGGGTCCACTCATGGAAGGTTAAGAATGTAGTGTTTGTATGTGGCTGGAACCATGACTAAGTGTCTGCTTAGGGGAGGGGTCCACTCATGGAAGGTTAAGAATGTAGTGTTTGTTTGTGGCTGGAACCAGGACTAAGTGTCCCCTTGTGGGAGGGGTCCACTCATGGAAGGTTAAGAAAGTAGTGTTTGTTTGTGGCTGGAACCAGGACTAAGTGTCTGCTTATGGGAGGGGTCCACTCATGGAAGGTTAAGAAAGTAGTGTTTGTATGTGGCTGGGACCATGACTAAGTGTCTGCTTATGGGAGGGGTCCACTCATGGAAGGTTAAGAATGTAGTGTTTGTATGTGGCTGGGACCATGACTAAGTGTCTGCTTAGGGGAGAGGTCCACTCATGGAAGGTTAAGAATGTAGTGTTTGTATGTGGCTGGAACCATGACTAAGTGTCCCCTTATGGGAGGGGTCCACTCATGGAAGGTTAAGAATGTAGTGTTTGTATGTGGCTGAGACCATGACTAAGTGTCCCCTTATGGGAGGGGTCCACTCATGGAAGGTTAAGAAAGTAGTGTTTGTATGTGGCTGGGACCATGACTAAGTGTCTGCTTATGGGAGGGGTCCACTCATGGAAGGTTAAGAATGTAGTGTTTGTATGTGGCTGGAACCATGACTAAGTGTCCCCTTATGGGAGGGGTCCACTCATGGAAGGTTAAGAATGTAGTGTTTGTATGTGGCTGAGACCATGACTAAGTGTCCCCTTATGGGAGGGGTCCACTCATGGAAGGTTAAGAATGTAGTGTTTGTATGTGGCTGGAACCAGGACTAAGTGTCCCCTTATGGGAGGTGTCCACTCATGGAAGGTTAAGAAAGTAGTGTTTGTATGTGGCTGGGACCATGACTAAGTGTCCCCTTATGGGAGGGGTCCACTCATGGAAGGTTAAGAATGTAGTGTTTGTATGTGGCTGGGACCATGACTAAGTGTCCCCTTATGGGAGGGGTCCACTCATGGAAGGTTAAGAATGTAGTGTTTGTATGTGGCTGGAACCAGGACTAAGTGTCCCCTTATGGGAGGTGTCCACTCATGGAAGGTTAAGAAAGTAGTGTTTGTATGTGGCTGGGACCATGACTAAGTGTCCCCTTATGGGAGGGGTCCACTCATGGAAGGTTAAGAATGTAGTGTTTGTATGTGGCTGGAACCATGACTAAGTGTCCCCTTATGGGAGGTGTCCACTCATGGAAGGTTAAGAATGTAGTGTTTGTATGTGGCTGGAACCATGACTAAGTGTCCCCTTATGGGAGGGGTCCACTCATGGAAGGTTAAGAATGTAGTGTTTGTATGTGGCTGGGACCATGACTAAGTGTCCCCTTATGGGAGGGGTCCACTCATGGAAGGTTAAGAATGTAGTGTTTGTATGTGGCTGGAACCATGACTAAGTGTCCCCTTATGGGAGGGGTCCACTCATGGAAGGTTAAGAATGTAGTGTTTGTATGTGGCTGGGACCATGACTAAGTGTCCCCTTATGGGAGGGGTCCACTCATGGAAGGTTAAGAAAGTAGTGTTTGTATGTGGCTGAGACCATGACTAAGTGTCCCCTTATGGGAGGGGTCCACTCATGGAAGGTTAAGAATGTAGTGTTTGTTTGTGGCTGAGACCATGACTAAGTGTCCCCTTATGGGAGGGGTCCACTCATGGAAGGTTAAGAAAGTAGTGTTTGTATGTGGCTGAGACCATGACTAAGTGTCCCCTTATGGGAGGGGTCCACTCATGGAAGGTTAAGAATGTAGTGTTTGTATGTGGCTGGGACCATGACTAAGTGTCCCCTTATGGGAGGGGTCCACTCATGGAAGGTTAAGAAAGTAGTGTTTGTATGTGGCTGGAACCAGGACTAAGTGTCTGCTTAGGGGAGGGGTCCACTCATGGAAGGTTAAGAAAGTAGTGTTTGTATGTGGCTGGAACCAGGACTAAGTGTCTGCTTAGGGGAGGGGTCCACTCATGGAAGGTTAAGAAAGTAGTGTTTGTATGTGGCTGAGACCATGACTAAGTGTCCCCTTATGGGAGGGGTCCACTCATGGAAGGTTAAGAAAGTAGTGTTTGTATGTGGCTGGAACCAGGACTAAGTGTCTGCTTAGGGGAGGGGTCCACTCATGGAAGGTTAAGAAAGTAGTGTTTGTATGTGGCTGGAACCAGGACTAAGTGTCTGCTTAGGGGAGGGGTCCACTCATGGAAGGTTAAGAAAGTAGTGTTTGTATGTGGCTGGAACCAGGACTAAGTGTCCCCTTGTGGGAGGTGTCCACTCATGGAAGGTTAAGAAAGTAGTGTTTGTATGT